>NC_134475.1:0-80206 GCF_964194025.1 Convolutriloba macropyga | reverse complement strand
ATAATAATTTACTAGGTAATGGCACGTGCTCTGTATCTGGGGGCGCATAACGTACTTGGGGGCACAAACGGAGAAGATCCTCCCTCTAAACAACTTTGAGTGGAATTGGCAAAAAATTCCCCCGATTACCCCCGTATCTTAAAAAAAATTTGGGTTAAAAATTTAACACGGGAGCTTAATTTGAGAGATTGAATTTGGGCTGAAGTGACAGTGTAACTTTTTGCTCTAGACTAAGTCTCCAGTAGGACACTAACCTGTGTAAAAGTAGTATTTGTCTATGGTAAAACTATGTAAGATTGGGGTGTAATTGTCTATGGGGGTAAAACTGTGTAAGTTTGGGGGATGGGGGTAATTGGGGGTAACTTTTAGGTCTTACCCCCAAAACGTTACCACACAAAATGGTGTAAGAATAGGTTTTGGTTTCAAGGCTGTCACTCGACTACGGAGGTAACACGATGTACGAGTGCGGCTGGCAAGGGGGTAAGGTAGTGCAAGATTAGGGGGTTGTGGTGGTTGGGGGGGGGGGGTGGTGAAATGACGCAAGAGTAGGTTTTAATTGGGGTTAAAACAACGCAAGAGATGGGCGTTTGGTCGTTACACCACGTTACCCCTTACTCTTACGTCCTTTTTCTCCCCTCACCCTCTACTCCTACATCGTTTTACCCCTAATACTCCATTACTCTTACATCCTTTTATAACCGCCCCTCCCTTACCCCCTACTCAAACATCGTTTAACCCCCTCATCCCAATTACCCCCTTACTCTTGCATTGTTTTACCATACCTTACCCCCTTTTTCTTTCATCATTTTACCCCTAGTTTTGCGTTGTTTCACCCTCATCACCACTTTCTCTTACATCGTTTTACCCCCAAAACTGCCCCCTAATTGTGCACAGTTTTACCGCCACAAAATATCCCCCAATAATCCCCCCTCCTCCTTATCTTTCAACGTTTTTTTGGTTTCCCCCGATTACAAAAAAAATTGACACGGGAGACGGGAGCATACTTTGAGAGATTGAACTTGAACTGAAGTGACAGTGTAACTTTTTGCCGTAGTCTCCAACAGGACACTAACTTGTGTTAGAGTATGGTATAATTGTCTATGGGGCGTAAAACAATTTAAGATTGGGGGTGATAGGGGTAGTGGGGAAATTTTTAAATCTTACCCCCAAAAAATTACCGCCGAAAATGGTGTAAGATTAGTTTGAGCAAGAGAAGCGCCTTTGGGTTCTACACCACGTTACCCCCTAATCCTACAGTAAAGTCTGGAGGCATCTCCACCTAGTCAGTTTCATTCAACATTTGCGGTGAATTTGAATAAAAAGTGTAAGATTTGCGTTCAATGCGATGAATGCGGTGAAAAAACTTGAAATTTTTCTTCCACCGCCTAAGCGGTGAAAGAAAAATTTCCACCGTGTTCAGCAATGCGTTGAAAAAAAATACTCGCTATCGGGATGCGGTGAAAAAAAAATTAAGCGCAACCAGGATTCGGTGAAAAAAAAATCACTGCTGAAATCGCAAAACCGCTTATCTTAAATTCACAGGAAATATCATAAAAGTAAGGGACAGATGGCGCAGTGGAAAAAAAGCTGTTGACGTGCAGGAGATGAGCGGTTCAAAGCGTGTACGGCGGATACTTTTTGTATAAAATCCGGTGAATGCGGTGAAAAAAATGTTTTTCACCGCTAAAAACTGCTAATCTTACAAAAATTTACTGAATTCAACCCTATATAATGCGGGCGCTTTGCGGTGAAAAAATTCTTTTTCACCGCTATTCACCGCTAATCTTACGTTTTTTTGACCGAACCTCGAACCGGGGAGGGCTGGGGAAACACGAACGCAATAAAATTGTTGCGTTCATGTTTCCCGAAGCCATCCGAAGCATAGTTTTTTTGCACTGTTTAGTTGACATCTCAGAAAGCAAATTCAGGTCTTTCCCATTATATCCCACCATGAAATTACCATGATTGGGGGCTATAGGTCATCTGACCACTAAGCTGGGCGGGGGGGGGGCTATAATGGGAAAGACCCCCGAATTCTCACTTTTTATTTTTCTCAGAAGATAAAATATAGCCAGTAAAATATGGAAGATGACACGAAGATTTGTTCAAATAAAAATCATGAATCAGCCTACTTGTTTCACAAAAATCAAAGGAGAGGAAAAAAACCGGAATTTTTTGTTTGCGACCCTAGCTTAGTGGGTGCATATTATATGCAACCCCCAACGCACGTGCCATTTTTTCCATATGATTTACTGTTTAAGAACACTTGCTCTGTAACCGGGGGAGGACAACTTACCTGGTGGCACAAACGGAAAAGATCCACAAAACCAACTAACGTCAGATAAGTTTCTCTTTGACCACCTTTAACTTTCTATCTCTCAAAATTGGTTTTTTATAAGCAACAATTGTTTTTCAGAAAGGGAGCAGCTAAAAGAGCTCCGAATTGAAGACCTGAATAAGGAAATAGGAGCAACAAATTTTAGAAAAAGCGCAAGAAAACAGTCAAGCAATCATATTGCAAAAAAACATGGACATTTTTCATTTGTGCCCCCCAGTAGGTAATGCTCGCTTCTGTTACGTAGCACGTTCTATTACATAGAGAATCAACAAGAACAAAATTGCACTTGCTTTGGGGGATGCAAATAATATGCACTCACTAAACTGGGGGATGGGGCACAAACGGAAGGGATCCAAATGAACACGTTTAAAATAGTTGCTTCCATCTTCGTTCGCGAGCCTTTAAAACTCAATGTATAGTGAGAAACATTCAACTTTTCGTTAGGAATGTGATAGGTGTGGATAGATGTGCGTAGAAATATGGGGAAGGGGCGCCAGGTAGGAGGAGGACTACGGAGTCGCAAAGTAGGGCGTTGGTAGGAAGTGGAGGTTTAGTGAGGGGTGCAGTAGGTTGGGGTGGCGGTGGAGGGGCTAGGTGGTAAGTGGTAGGTGATGGGGTGGCGGATTTTTTCCTTTTGTGCCCCGCGTACATTGTGCCCCCCCCCCCCCTCCTCTGTTACAGAGCACACGCCAATACATAGTAAATCACTGTGTAAAAGTGCGTCTTGGGGGGCAAATAATATACGCTCACTAAGCTGTGGGGGTGGGGGCAGAAACGGAAAAGATCCGAGGTGGCAGGCAGAGCTTTTGATAGGTAGCAGGACGGTCTGTATTTAGATAGGTAAATGGCATTTATTTGGGATCAAAAATTCTCCAAATGGTCTCCTGATTTTAAATATAGCCATCCATTGGCAATTATTGTATTTTTCAAACTAAGCTTCTGTTAATTTGCAATGTTCGAAATCAAACATCATCGTACTAGGGTAGAAAAGAATGCTCAAAATTAAAAGTCAAAAACACAAATCATGAACAAAATTGCCTCCGCTATATATAACGTAGAAGGACAAATTCTATTTGAATTTGCAAACAAATGCATAACTAGCAGGTAAAGTAACTGACATTTTTTACTGGAAAAACGTGCTGAAAAATTGTAGTCAAAACAAAAAACAATCAAACCAAGGCCAATAATTTAATCAAAACAAATAGGCTCTCGCAAAAACAGCAAAATGGCAAAATTTCAGGCTGCAAAACAGTTTCTAGTCATTTACAGACGAGGGAAACAGGAAGCAAAAATGATCCAAATAAGGAAAAAATGTTCTAATTTGACGAAAGTTGCTGAAATTAAAAAGAAATGTTTTTATAAAAGATTCCGGTGGGAAAGGAGTCGATCGGGGATCGGTTTTGGGGTTGATAGGAATTGAAGAGTTTAAGTGAGTGTCGTGGGGGTAGGGTACTTATGGGAGGATGGGAATATCCGTCCTTTTGATAGGTAGGTGGAACTTATATGGGATCAAAATTGCTACAATCATCCGCCACATTTTGATTAAAACCATCAACTTCGATTTACTGTACCTTTACGATCTAAGCTTTTGCTAAATTCCATTTTTCGATATCAGAAGTCAACGTTCTAGAATGGAAGTTAACGTTCAAAAACTGCAGACATAAGTTCAACTAATGAACCAATTTGCCCCAGTTAGTCCTGAACACAAACAGACAATTGATGGGAAAACTTTGAGAGTAATCGAAGTAGAAAATGAAATGCAGATACTCGGGGCACAAGTACTCGGCACACAAGAACTTTAGATAACAAGAACCGATAGTTATTATAACATTTTTTTAAATATAAAAACAAAATTGCCTTCTCATTAATATCCGTAAGAAAGCTTAGGTCGACCTTACTTTGGATTTAGAGAGCTCATAGTAAAAAACAATTGGATATGGCAGCGCTTGGCTACCGGCTAGTTGTGGACTGCCTGGTACTGTTTACTGAAATCAGATGAAGCCGCCTACTGGTGGCCTGATCCTTAAATGGAACGTTAACGGTTTTGAGAGAACCACAAAGGAACCATATAAAAACAATGTAAGGTTTACTTATGGTACAATTTTACCATCAATAAATTTGTCGAAAGGTTTAAATGTGTGGGTTCTTTGAAGGCGCTACTGGAAAAAAAATATTAAATTGAAATCTTGGATGCCATATAAGAACCACAAACGGAATTCTTTGCAGCCATAGAAAGATCATATAAGAAATTGTTGTATGACCTGTATGGAACTATATATGATTTTGGGATATGGGTCCCAGCAAATATCAACCCGAGATTGCAATCAAACCTTAAAAAAATCTTTGAACTTTGAAGTTTATTGGTACTTTCTTGAGTTTCAAATTCACTTATTTCATCAAGATCAGTAAGTCCTTGGAAAAACTGAACTATATCAAAATTTCAAAATACGAAAAAAATCAGGTTTACGAGCCAAACAGCGGGTGGTATGGAATCGAAACACAGAAAAATAGATCTAATGTAAAAAGAAATAAATGGTAGAAATTTAATAAGAAAAATTTTTTAAATGCTTATGTCAGTAGTATCGGGGGGAGATCCTTTGGAGATCCGTTCGGCAGAGGGGATCACTGATCCCTTAGGGGAGATCCTTCGAGATCCTTTCGGCAGGGGGGATCACTGACACTTTAGGGGAGATCTTTTATGTTAAGAAAGTGGTAATTGCGCTATATGTATTTGTCTGGCGGCTTTTTGTTGGTATATATATTTCGCGAGTGAGAGAGAGGGAAGATCCTTCATGTTAGTGGTATTTTCACTACATGTGTTTGTGTGAATATACTTTGGTTAGGAGCTCAAGTGGTCAGTCCTAGGAGGTAAGATTAGGATTCATTTTGCCAGAATAATATTTGTTGAAAAGGATGGCCAAAACAATGGCAACCATTGATCTAAAAATTATTCATGAAATTTACCTGGAGATAAAGAACAATTATCCCAAGTACGGTGAAAGGTTTCTGTATTTTCTAGCTGCCTGTCGATACCTTGATCCTTATATTGATTTGGGGACAACATTGAAGCTGAGTCCGTATGGTGGTCAAATTGGAATTGATAATTCAACTGCCTCAAATTGTTCAAAATACTGCGACTTCATGCAAAACTCCACGACGCATCGGGTTTCATAGCAGAGTACAGTCGTAAAGGCCCTGGATACTCCTATGTGTTACCTTGTCCAATTACGAACGAGTATTTGGATCACATCACGGGATTGGCTTTTGTTTGTTTGTGAAGACGTTGAAAAACAATTTGTTCACTTTTTTGGAATGCTGAAACAAGAAATAGTGATATTAGATTTTGAAGGTTTTCGTTACCAGAAAACTGGTTTTATAATAAAAGAGTTATCGCTTTGTTCAAAGAATTAATCGGACACAGTTCTTTTTCTTCCGCCTGTTTCCTACAACTCACATTCCGCTAGTGACAGTAGATCTCATGAGTGAGTAACTAAATTTTTGAATGGTTTGTCTTGGAACAGCGGTACTTATCCTTACTGGTTTCTATCACAAATTTTTGTCGCCATTAAACTTCGGTTTCCGTTAGGGAAAAATTATACCCTATAGAGAAAGAGAAAACAGAATGACTCCAAATTCTCTTGCAGAAAGAGGCATTAGATTTGGAAACTCTTCTATGTCCGAAGGTTGAAGATATTAAAACGCCAATTGATAATATTACTTGCGCTCTGCAATCTTTCAACCTACCGGAAAAGCAAACTAGGAAACATTGTGGAAAAGCAATTGAGGAAACCGACTTTATATTTCAAATGTAATTGAGAAACACTTTCTATCCAAACTTTAGTTCTATTTACTACTTCTATCAACATGAGCAGCCAAAGTTCAGCACAATAGAGCGTAAAGTTTTTTTCACTAAGTTTTTTGGATTCGACTTCATTTCTCAGCTGAAAAATTGTCCGCTTGTGTTTGACGATTCGTGTGAAAAAATTTTCAATGACAAAGAATTTTCAAAACTTGCAACTGCCGGACGCCATAGAAATATTAGTGTGATTTATGTTAACATAACTTATCTCAACAGAGTAAATGGTTGCAAACAATTGATCTGAACAGAACCCATATCATTTTGTTCAAATCACCTAGAGACATACAACAGATCACCTATGTCAGAAAACAATCAAACAAAACAAATTTTTTGAAGGAAAGCTATGAACTTTCGACAAAAAAACAACCTTCTGGACACTTACTCATTGACTTAGATACAAAAACATCAGACTCCTTGCATTATTGTTCAAATATTGTACAACCAGGTCCAACAATTTTTTATCTACCGTCCTCCAAAGCAGTTATCACTACTTTGACAGATGAGAGAGAAAGAGTTATGTATTCTAAAGCAAATGCTCGAGCTGCCCGAGAGCACTTTGAAAAAAAGTTCCTCAAACAGGAACCAAATAGCTTTATAAGCTTTCTGTGGCAGTGTCTGCTCAATGTGATCAATGACAACGTTCCAGTGAATAAGCAACTATTCAAAAATCAGGGGAAATCATTTCAACAATTACGATCAAAGGAAACAAGTTTGGAGAAAAAGCGAAACGTTTTAGCGAAAAAAACCAGAACTCATTCGAGCGTTGGGATTGTCGTGCTATATTTACTTGAAGGTCGAATAATACATGTAGGAGAGTTTGTTTTGATCCCCAAAAGAATGTTCATTTTAAAAAAACCAACCAAGGAAGAAATATTTGATAATCCAATGTATCAGCAAAAAGCAACTCAGTTAGCGCTCCTACAGAGGACTAATCCGAATCTTGAACAAAATAATGAGAAAAAAGTACAAGATGCGGACAGTAACACTGATAGGCCGATCATGAGAACAAAGAGTAGCGGTGATGCAACAAGTGATGCAGACGATAGTGAAAAAAAAAGGAGATTCAACATTCGACTTAATTATGTCAGAACTGTAACTATTGGACGAAAACAAAACCAAGAGAGCTGCAATTATCCTTAATAAAATTTTTATTTCAAATAGTGTATCTATTAGTGAAGAGGTTAACATTCTGCACATTAACGATAAGCCTCAAGGAGTAGATGTAACAAGCTTTTTTACAACTTACAACAACCCACAAAAAATTGACTTGTCAAAGTATTCCAAAATGTTGAGTGAACTTGATATATCAGCTGACTTGTTTTATAAAACTCACGCAAAAAAAGTTGTAGATCAGAAGTACAGTGAAGATGAAAAGGAAACTATTCTATGTCCTGAAAGTTGAAGATATTAAATCGCCAATTGATAGTGTTACTTGCGCTCTGCACTCTTTCTACTTACCGGAAAAGCAAAAGAGGAAACATTGTGGAAAAGCAATTGAGAAAACAAATGACTTTATATTTCGAATGTTATTGAGAAACACATTCTATCCAAACTTTAGTTCTATTTACTACTTCTATCAACACGAGCAGCCAAAGCTCAGCACAATAGCATGTAAAGTTAACAATTTTATCACTAAGTTTTCTGGGTTCGAATTCATTTCCCAGCTGAAAATTGTCTGCTTGTGTTTGACGATTCGTGTGAATAAATTTTCAATGACAAAGAATTTTCAAAACTTGCAACTGCCGGACGCCATAGAAACATTAGTGTGATTTATGTTAACATCACTTATTTCAACAGAGTAAATGGTCGCGAACAATTGATCTGAACACAACCCATATCATTTTGTTCAAATCACCTAGAGACATACAACAGATCACCTATGTTGGAAAACAGTTGAAACATACAATTTTTTTGAAGGCAAGCAATGAACTTGCAACAAAACAAACTTTTGGACGCTTACTCATTGACTTAGATCCAAAAACATCAGACTCTTTGCGTTATTGCAAGTATTATACAACCAGGTCCACAATTTTTTATCTACTGTCCTCCAAAGCAGTTACCACTACTTTGACAGATGAGAGACAAAGAGTTATGTATCCTAAAGCAAATGCTCGAGCTGCCCAAGAGCAATTTGAGAAAAATCCTCAAACAAGCACCAAATAGCTTTATAAATTTTCTCTTCTAGTGTTTGCTCAATGTGATCAATGGCACCGTTCAAGTGAACAAGCAGTTACCTAAAAATCAGGAGAAATCTTTTCAACAATTATTATCAAAGGAAACACGTTTTGAGAAAACGCGAAACGTTTTCTGTCAAATTAGTGATTTTGACCACTACTTTGACAGATGAGAGACAAAGAGTTATGTATCCTAAAGCAAATGCTCGAGCTGCCCAAGAGCAATTTGAGAAAAATCCTCAAACAAGCACCAAATAGCTTTATAAATTTTCTCTTCTAGTGTTTGCTCAATGTGATCAATGGCACCGTTCAAGTGAACAGGCAGTTACCTAAAAATCAGGAGAAATCTTTTCAACAATTATTATCAAAGGAAACACGTTTTGAGAAAACGCGAAACGTTTTAACCAAAAAACCAGAACTCATTCGAGCTTTGGGATTGTCGTGCTATATTTACTTGAAGATCGAATAATGTATGTAGAAGAGTTTGTTTTGATCGCCAAAAGAATGTTCATTTCAAAAAACCCAACCAAAAAGAAAAATTTGATTATCCAATGTATCAACAAAAAGCAACTCAGTTAGCACTCCTACAGATGACTAATCCGAATTTTGAACGAAATAATGGGAAAAAGTACAAGATGCGGACACTAACACAGATAGGCCGATCATATGAACAAAGAGTAGTGGTGATGCAACAAGTGATGCATACGATATAAGAACCGAATCGTTTTTTAGTGATGACAGTGAAATAGAGCCAATAGCGAAAAAAAGGACGGATTCAGCATTCGACTCAAAAATGTTAGAACTGAAACTAATGGACGAAAACAAAACCAAAAGATTTGCAATTATCCTAAATAAAATTTTCAATTCAAATAATGTTTCTTTTAGTGAAGAAGCTAGCATTCTGCACATTAACGATAAGCCTCAAGGAGTAGATGTAACAAGCTTTTTGTACAATTTACAACAAACCACAAAAAATTGACTTGTCGAAGTATTCCATAATCTTGAGTGAACGTGATATGTCAGCTGACTTGGTTTATAATACTCAAGCAACAAAAGTTGTAGATCAGTTTTACAGTGAAGATGAAAAGGAAACTGCATCAAGACAACCGAAGCAAAAAAAACAAAAAAAGAGCACGAAGGAAGACAATCTGAACCAAAGGAAAAAAACGCAAAGCCAAGAGTCGATGAAAGTAAAGAGAAGACAGCGGAAGAGGCGCGTAGAAAAGACTGGGATATCTATTGACGATGTGCGGAAACTTGACAAGCTCTACTTAAACGGTCCTGCGTCATATGGAATCGCAAAGAGATTGCAAAGTTTGAGTAAATTATTAATGAAGAAAATTAAAATGTATCTGGAAACGAAACCATCTTTCAACAAATACCGTTCTCGCCGCCTCAGGTTTTCAAGGCTTAAACTTGTTAATAACGACATAAATGAGATCGGGTCCTGAGATCTAGCATATGTTAATAAACTTGCAAAATACAACCGTGGTGTAAAATATCTGCTTGTGGCTGTTGACTGTTTGTCAAGATATCTCAGGTTTGAGCCACTGAAAACGAAATATGTCACAGAGACAGCACATGTCTTAGAAATGATGATCAAGCATAAACAACCTGAGAAAGTTTGGGTTGATGATGGTACAGAGTTCCTAGGTGCCTTCAAAGCCCTATGCACTGAACGCGGAATTCATTTAAACAGTACGTTCAGTGAGAAAAAGTCTGTTTTTGCGGAAATAAAAATGCGCTCTTTGAAAAAAAATAATCTTTCAGATATTTAGAAGAAAAGTGGTTTTGTTCATATCTAGACAAAATAGATGCGTTTGTTAAAACAATCAATTCTGGAGTAAATCGAACAATAAAGCTCGCTTCGAACAAAGTCACAAAGAGAGACGTTCCAAGGCTTGTGTCCTTGACTGCAAGTACAGCAAATTCTCAAAAACCCAAATTCTATATTGGTGATTTTGTGCGCATAGTGAAAAAAGAGGAGACTTTGGGGAAGAGCTACAAACAGTCGTTTACTGAAGATGTATTTGAAATCGCATCTATCCCGACTTTGCATCCTCCCAAGTATTCTCTTATTGATGCGGATAAAGAAGTTTTCAAGAGTACATTCTATCAACCCGAACTTCAACTAGTACGAAAGTCTCCTCTAAAAAATGGGAAGTAAACGATTCGAAGACGAGTTTACGGTACATGTTATTTCTAGCGCTTCGATGGGGATCTTTGATCAAAACACACTAGCTTCGTTCAGAAACTTTTTCAACGATGAAATTCAACTATCTGACGGTTGGAGGGTAGCTGTAAGTGAAACTATTTTTCCGATCAAAATTCAGCCTGTTGTGAATGGAGATTTGATAACAAATAGTCTTAGGGGTTATGAGGACTCACAAAGAATCTCATCTGATGCCAATGTCAATTCTCAACCTAAAGGTGGAGAAAAATTCTCTTTCATGACTGGAAACTTCGACACTGTTGCTCAACTTCTATTTATTATCAAGCGAACAGTTGACTACCAAATTTTTCGTTTCGCGAAATCAAGAGTACTGGAAAATACGAAATACTTTTTGGTAAAAATGAGGAAATCACTTTTCCCAGTGAAGAAATACACAGTATTGTAGGTTTTACAGGAATTCCAGATAAACATGGTGTACATATTGGGTACAAAATGAATACAGCTTTATCAAATAAACTAATGAAGAGCGATGAGACAAAAGCTTATTATGGAGAATTCCCTGCCGATCTGTGCGCGGGAAAGCACCTAATATTCCTTTACACAAACATTATCGAGTATCAGTATGTTGGTGATGCTAAGTCACCGTTATTACGCGTCATTAATTCAAAACAACGTCTGAAAAATGGTAGCGTGTGTGAACTTGAACCAAAAATTAGAATAGTTTTTTTTCAAATTTGGACTATAAAAACTACTTTCAAACTTTCAAACACGATTCAATCAATTTCCGTAGAGTTACGTACGGAAACAGGTCAATTAGTAGCCTTTTCAGGGACCGCTAAAGTAATATTGACTTTACAGTTCAAAAAATTGGGTGATTAGAACAATGGAATCGTACTATACCAATCAAGTATCCTCGATGCCTTATTTTTCTGGACATTATAGACAAAGAGGAAGAGGCTTTGGAGCTTTAGCAAGTGGCATAGGTCAAATCGCCTTACCATTTGCACGAAAACTCATTCTACCCGCAGCAAAACGGGTCGGAAAAGAACTTCTCTTACAAAGTGTACCAGAGTTAGTGGATGTTGTCAGCAAAAAAAAATCCGCAAAGCAGGCGTTGAAAAACACTATTTCGAATACAGTCAAATGGCAAACAGGAGGCTCATTAGCACTGCGAATGAGACGACAAAACCGAATGAATCGGAGACAGTCTAAACGCTCTGGTTCAAAAGCTAGAAAAAGTACTAATATGAACAAAACAGTCATTTCAAAAAACAAACAGCCAAAAAGAATTAGGTCGGATTTCTTTGCTAGAGTTAAAGATGATCGTTAATATGTAACCAACAGAGGCAACACATAGTTCCCTGTATTTGTTTGAAAAATCAGCGCTTCTTGTAATCAGGGCCGGGGTACAGTCCTAACGGACCCATGCTCGAATTTGAGGTAGCTGGAGACAGAAATAATTTTATTGACCTACAAAAAGTATTCCTGGAAATCAAATGCAAGATCGTTCAAGGTTCTGGAACCGATTTGAAATATGACGCTGGAGCTGCAGCAGACGTAACCAAAACAGACGCCCCTTACTTCTGCAATACTGTTTTACATTCGCTCTTTTCTGACTGCACAGTATCTGCCAACGGATTAAAAATTTCAATTGCAAAAGGAAATTGTGCTAACAAAAGTTCAAATGAAACTCAAACTATTCTATACAAATACGATTGTGACTGCGTGCCCGTTATCGAAAACAAGTTGGGAGTAGTTCGGGCCTACAATTACCTAGCCGATCTATGGGGCCTTCCGCGCTCTCCCGAGTCACCACCACCAACACCAGGATGTGTTTCAACGCCAACTTCTGATCCTAGTGCCACTGTGACTGCGGAGAGCTCACCGTCTCTGTTTTCCCCGTTACAGAGGAGAAATTTGCATGGAATTTCGGCTCAGTACCAACTGCAAGTCAGTTGCTGCTGAATTTGTCTGCGACTGACTTCAGAACACCGTCTGGCTCGACGACACCAACAACAATTTTGGAAAACATGCATGAAACTACGGAAAGAAAATAAAAACAGAAGAACAGAGACAACACCTGACAATTCCGAGACGCCAAAAGTCACAATGGCGCCACGAAAAAGAAGGTCCATTGGACCCTGTGGAAAACTCTTTGATTAGAAATTCTGAAAGGGAACTTAAACTCTCAGTTTGATGTTTTTGAAAAATTGCTTATTGGAGTAATCAAAAATTATGTTTTATAAAAATTTAAAGGAGATTAAATATTTCTTGTGTACAGAATAAAAATTTAGTTTTATTAGTTTGGTTTTTAAAAATAGAAAAAAATTTCGAAGGTCTAAAGCCAAGTTGAAAAAAGTTTTTTTTTCGAAAACCTGTAAACGTGACTATATTTGCCAAATGAAGAAACATGTATAAATATGTTTTTATAGAGCACAATATGGTCTAAAAAATAGGACTCGAACAACTTTATTGAAAAGTGGTGTCTTTACTCATTTTCAAAACCGTTTTTGAACAAATTGCTCGAAAAATTGGCAAATTTTTGAAGAAAAACGAAAAAAACAATGAAAACGAAAAAGTTGGAAAATTCTGTGAGGAGACATTTTGCTGAGCTCAAAGTGTTCTACAATAAACCTTCTAACAAAAATTTTGGAGGAGCACAATTTGCGGGTCACAGAGAACAAAATCTATGTTCAGTCATATATTTTTGTCTTTAACTTATCCCCCTACAAGTGGAAGACTGATGAGGAAACTACTGAGAAGTATCTCATAAGATGTAAAACAACACTCTCTAAGTTTTTGGTCCCCATAAACTTTTTCATATCTGTAACAGAAAAAAAGTTATTTGTAAAAAGCAAAAACTTTGTGAAAACAGTAAATTTTGAAAAAACTTTTTGCTTTCAGATAACTTGAAAAGATGCAATTTTTTAACGTTTCAATGTTATCCCTATGTTTTTTACTAAATTTTGAAGGTGTTACTTTAGAAATGCCTCATAAAATTTTTTAGAGAAAAAAACACTTTTCTTTCTGAAAAAAGGTCAATTTTTTAGAAAAATTGAAAAAAATTGATGATGCGGTTGTTTTGCTGAAAAATACTGAGAATGAGTTTTTCTTACGGCCTTGTAACAGAAATAAAACGTTATGATGATCATGGCCGAAACACCCTGGGAACACGGTTTTTGCAAACACCTGTTTTCAATAGGAAGCATGTGGCTGCCAGATGTTTTGAAAAATCTTGTTCCCGAGGTTTTTTCACAGTTCTGTAAAAACTAGTCTTCATAAAATCTCACGCTGTTTAACTTTGTGAATAATGAAGCTAGCTGTTCGCCAAGTATGAGTTCCATTAAAAATTGCGAAAAAGAAAGAAGAAAAAACAATTTTTTCCAATTTTTGAAAACATTTTTTCTTGATTTTACGAAATTTTTCAACCCTAAACGGATTCTGCTACAGCCTCCAGTAATCATTGATGAGACTTGTTGTACTAAAGTCCAAAACTATTTTCAAAAATAATTTTTGTTCATTGTTTTTGGTTAAAAAAACGGTGATAATCAAGTTTTATATCCTTAAAAAGAGATATTCAGTTGCACTAGAACACCAAAAAAGCTATTTAACAATATAGGGCTTGCTAAAACACGTCATTGCAGACAAATTACGCATATATTGCATAGAAGTTACGCATATGTTGCCGAATACTACGGCAAAACATTGGTATTTGCACTTTAATTCAACATTGCATAAGACATGATTCTAGCCCTCTTTGGCCAAAATACCAATCATATATGCAAATGGATTTGAATACATGATCTACGCCCTCACTGGCGAATGATGGAATTTGCATAAATCAGGGACTTAAGTTGCATAAAATGCTAAACACCATCATACGGGATAAAAAAATGTTGTTTCAACTATCTCCTAATTTAATTAATTGGGCTGTGAACCATGCGTAATGACACTATTAACTCCTGTTGTGGCTGAGCTTATTAACCCAATAAACAAATTGAATAGCGCTTCAAGGCCATTTCAAGCCTTAAAACTAAATAGCATGACCGGCGAAATTTAATGCTACATTCTATCGAAGTCAAACAGATTTAATCATTTTAATCAACATTTATATTTAGCAACTATTATTAGTACACAATCTTCATTTATGAAGTTAAACTATAATTCGAACTCAACTACCGCAACTATCACCAAAGTAATATTGCCAATTATGCACAAAGTACAAGTGAACAAAATTCACATGAGATAGTTAAAATAGCTTTAGTTTTTCTCTCTCAGAATCTGGCGAATAGTCAATAGGAAATTTCTGAGTTCACCATACTATCATCAACAGCTATGGCTAATGCAAATATTTAACTACAACCAGTACGAGATGAAATTGTGACATGTACGGCAGTATAAATAGAGCTTGAAAAACTACCAAAATCAGTTGAAATTCATTAATTTTGTCTTATTAAACTGACATACAGTGCGTATTGAAGCCCACTTTCTTGAGCGGTAAATAACTTGTTATCGTGTCTTGTTTCTGTAGATCATATTGGAGTCCATGTTGACTTCCAACGAAAGACTTGACGACTTTATTTATTTAAATGAAATAAAGACTGAAATACTCAACCCTGATTGGTTGAAAAACGGAAAATAGCTTTCCTTAAATGTTTGACTGTCTTCCCTTTTACCATTCGAAATTACCCCGTTAGTCGGTACTAGTCACACACCTGATATAATATTAAAGTATATTTCTCTCTCTCTCTCTGTACTCCGCTTGTGTTTATTATTGAGATATATGTTAGACTTTAGCATTGGAGCCCGCGCACTGTCTACTGAAGCTCAGATAGAAGAGTAATAGACTAGAGATCTTGAACTTTAGTTAGTCAGGTAAGCCTTAAGAGTATCCGATATTCTTGAGACAACCAAAAGACAGTTCCAGAAGTAACCTATAAAAGGTTAGCTCAGAACACGTCTTATCTGGTGCGACCAGTTCCGAACTAAACCAAAGAAAATAACAAATTTCAAATCTCCATAACGGAATTAGATTAACAATATTATCTCACAAATAATAAAAACAAAAGATGGATAACAACCATCAACAACAGTCAATAACAAACCACTTCTTAACACCATTTACAATTGCTAGCGATTGCCCACAAGAAAATCGCGAAATTATTTACAGATTAATAATAAATTTGAAGAATAACCTCTTCAAAGAAACAAAACATATACAACAAATCCATATTCATAGAAATCACTTGGCACACTATCTACCAGTAATACTACTGGATAGAGATCAACTTAATAAACATTATACATTCACCTTAACAGACGAAAAAGGAAATAGAAAAACATTCTATAGTTTCCAAAATGAAACAACACTATCTAATATGTTTAAAACATTTTTAAAACGACATGAAGACTCACAAGATAGAACAAAATTAACATCAATACCATCTACAACGTACGAAATGCCACGAAATACAACCGTATACTTAAACGATCTAAAGAAACCAATACAGTCAGTAAACGACAAACTAAGAAACGACATAATGAATTATAACAATTGGTTAACAAAAATTATAGAACTAAACAAGAACTAAAAACAAATATATCAGACGTCATAAAAGTCATCTCAGAATTTACATTCCTATTCTGGTTAGATAATTTTGAACACATTAATGAAAAACGAATACAGTTCGGTGAAATATTCAACGAACAAATCGAATACTTAAGTGACGAACTTAAAAACATTTGGGATAGTGAATACTATTCGCAACACTTTGAAAGCACACTAAAAGTATGTTCAGATAGCATCAACTTCATAGAAGAATTAGAGAACTATGTAAAAATTGAAGACCAAGGACAAGCAGGTTCTTCATCATTTAACCTGTCAAGAAGCCTAACATCAACATCAACACCAAAAGATGTCCAAATAAATACAAACTTACAATCAAAACAAAAATCAACAATAAAACCCGATAAACAGTTAACATCAAAGTTATTTGGAAATCAACAGAATTTCACACACAAAATGGATATATCTGATTCGGAAGACAGAGATGGAAGAATCGGAAACTTGCTACCACCTTCAGTAAATCAAAGGGATAGACGAAAATATCAGAACCCAACACAGTATAACTACAATAGAAATAACACTTATATTAATTCGTTGAACGATAATCGTGAAAACAATGAACTATTCTGGGAAAAACAAATGTAAAATTATCAAGATCTCAAAGAGGAAATAACAGAAAAAGTAACAAATCACACAAACAAACTAATTGATAATATAGGAAAACAAATTTAGACAAATTAATGAAAACATAGAGAGACGACAAGAAGAAGCAATCGGAATGGTATTTGACGAACTTGAAAGAACATTAGATAATATTAATCGACAAAAAAACCTAAGATCAGAAAACGGAAATTCGAACAATGACAGAAACCTAAGTAATAATAAAAATCATAATAATATACAAAATACTAATATTCCAAACAATAGACAACAAGAAAACCGTACTCGAAGATCAAACTCAATTACAACAGAAGAAAGAGAAACGACAGTAACAGAACCTCCCTTACCCTTCTATAAACAATTAACATCAATGAGTATACACGAAGAGCCACAAATAGAACAGAACATTACTAGTGGTTCAGTACCAACAACAATACGACCATTTGACTGTACAGATCCGGAATATACTGCTGAAGAATATCTAAACAGTACAGTCGCTGCAATGATATTTAGTAGCGGCATAGAACCAGTAATTAAACCAGGTCATCATCAATGGAAAGTAAAAAGAGCAGCTCTAATATTACACACACTTCAAGGACCAGCTCAAAAATGGTATTCCACTCTTCCAAGTGAAACTAAATTGGATTGGGAAACATTTTGTAGAGAATTTTCAGACATGTTCGACTCCGAGAAATCAAAACAACAAGCAAAAATAGTGTTACAACAACTACAAAAAACACACAAATGAATCATTACGATCACTCGCACTGAGAATAGAAACACTTGTAAAAACAGCATATTCGTTATATACAGAAGATTATAGAAATAGCGTAATGAATCAAACATTCATTAGATGCTTAGATAACGAATTAGAAACAGCAGCATTGAAAAAACATGCAAATCATAAACAAACGCCAAGAGAACCAGAAATGCCATTTAAAATACTAGTTGACAAAACAGATCAAATGGATTTAACAAGAACAATAACTAACAATCACAAAAGACAATATGAAGTTAACCAAACTACAACTAACATTAGTGAAGAACTCAAACAAATGAATGCAGCATGTAACAACATAAACGATCTTAATGATTTAAATTATTGATCCAAAATGATTTAGAACAATTTGAAGGAACAATCTGTAACGTTCTAAACGGAATTAATAACACATACGATAGAAAAAACTTTAAAGGAAGACTAAAATTTGCCCTCTTTTGCAGCTATTGCAGCTCACACGGTCACACAAAACGAAGATGCTTTAAAAGACCACGTAGAGAAAACATATCACGACCAAAAGAAAGATCATTTTATAGCCATATGAGGAATAATCAAAATCTACCAAACAGAAGAATTGATTCGAATAACATCAACGGACGACAATTACCATCAACATCACCAGTATACCAGAATTCCCGAAGCAGAACACCATACAGATCACAATCAAGAAATAATTCAAATAATAACTCATATAGCAGTGACAACCGATACTATCAAGGACATCGCAATTCGAATAATAGTTATAATAATAGAAACGGAAGCTATAATAGAAACAATTATAACAGGAGTAGAACTAACAGCTACAACAGAAACGATAATCATAACAAATAAAACAATAGTAGATCAAACCCAAGATACACAAACGTAGTCACTCAAGACAACATTCACCATACAACAGAAATAATAATAATTACAATAACAATAATAGACAAAGACATTATAGTAAAGATTCAAAAAAAGCGATAGATACAGACAACGATCAAGTAGTAACAATAGACACTATTCTAATAATAATAATAGGGATGACAGAAGAAACTCAACACAAAGAGAACAAAATGATAGATATCATTCAAAAGATCGAAGAACAGACGGAAAAAAATACAACAATAACAAAAAGAACAGAATAAATAACAGAGAAACAGAAAGACAAAACGATGACCCACCTGGAATTGATTATTACGAATACACATCCGAATCATCGAATGAAGACCAAGAAATATTAGATAAATTTTATAACGCTAACGAAGACACGTACAACACAGTTATAAATACACTAGAAAGTAACCCAACCTGGATATTACCAATGCAACAAAATTGAACAAGACTTTACAAAACAAAGACCAATATTGGAGATCGATTTTCTATTAGACTCTGGAGCAACATTAAACCTTTTGAACGAAGATACTTGGAAAGAAATAAAATATAACAACCCAAACATATATCTAGAACAATCTAACAAGACGCTAACAGCAGCAAATAATACAACTATAGAAACACTCGGAACAGTGACACTAAATCTAACACCTGACAGGACATCAAACAACAGAAATAAAATTCTACATAACTTTAGCATACATTTTTACGTAACACACCACAATATAGTAGGAACTCCATTCTTCAAAGAATACATAGAAACAATAAATGTAAATACGAGCAAATTAACAATAAATACTAACACAATTCTAGATAATGACCTTATCTTTCTCATAAACAGTACAAAGGGATACCCTTATTACTCTCGATTATATCCAATCTTTAACAAAGAGACAATATACCTTGAACGAGACCAACACAAATGCATAACTTTTCCAATACCAATATTCAAAAAGATGGAAAAATCAAATGGAAAAATCATATACAACTCAATGTACTATTTCAAACCGATACACAAATATCAAAATTTATCCTTTACAGACATAAAAGATCTGTCGATAGAAAGAGAAGAGCTCATAGACATATTCTTGATAAAAAAAACCAGCACAAAGTAACAATCAACGCAGGTCAAATTGGTTTTATGTATCAAAACATTACATTCAAACAACATAAAGAAGAAATGTACCAAACTAATTCGATAGACTTATTTTCAGCATTATATCACCTAACCTATGAAAATGAAAACGACATTAACGAAATACTAAATATAAAAGAAAACGAAACAATTGAACAAGTAGCAACATTTGAAAGAAAACCAAATTTAAATGCAAATTTGATATTAACAAATATACAGAATCAGAAAAGGAATTCATTCAAATGTTTGATTTTCAACATTCACATCTAACACAAGAGGAATTCGAAAAAATTGTAACAATTATATTAGAATACAAACAAGTTTATGCAACAACAAAATTTGACGTTGGAAAACAAAAGTGAAATTGAATCTACCTACAAAAAAAGATGCAATTTTCAAAAAACAAAGAATAAGCAAAGTACCAATACACCTCAGAGAATGAATACAAAAACTACTAGATGTATTGAAGAAATACGACATAATTGCACCCGTAAACAAAGAACAATTATGTACAAGAAATACATTCGCAAACCCAGTAATTATTCTACGGAAAGGAGAATCATTAAAAATAGTATTAGACGCACGATACTAGAATAGTATGCTTGATGAATCTAAATGCAACTGGCCAATAGAACCAGTTGATGTAGCCTTCACACGAATAAATGGAAGAATATTTAGGACAACTGATCTCAACAGTGCATATAACCAAATACCTTTAGACAAACAATCAATGAGATACACTCATTTTACGATTGGAAATGAACAATACTGTTTTAAACAACTATTCTACGGAATATCTATTGGACCCGCAGCATTTGCATCAATATTAACACATTTCTTTTACCTCCTAATCCGAAAAGGGACAGTAATCACATATGTTGACGACATTTTCATCCAAACCAATACATATCCACAAATGTATGAAACATTAATAGACTATCATAAAATATTATTGAAAGAAAACCTCAAAGCAGCACCTGATAAAACATACTTCATGTTGAAAAAAGTCAAATTTTTAGGACATATCATTGAAGACAAAAAAGTAAAACCATTAAGTTCACGAATTGATGGTTTCCAGAAACTGGAACCACCAACAAGCATAAAAGCATTACAAAGACACCTTGGAACAATAAATTTCCTTGCGAAATACGTTTATGGTATGCAACCAATATTACAACCATTATATAACCTCTTACATAAAGAAAACGATTTCAAATGGACAAAAGAGCATCAACAAATTTTTGAACAAATGAAAAGAACAATAACACACAAATTAGAACTAACAATGCCGGATACTACAAAACAATTTTACATTATCACAGATGCATCAAACACAGGCATCGGAGCCGCACTTTTACATCCAACTGAAAGGAAAATAAAATTAGTATCAGCAAATTCCAGACTGTTCACACCTATTAAAATGCGATTATCAACACTAATCAGAGAATGTTCAGCAATAATTTTCGCTCTAACAGAGTATGAATTTTTACTAACCGGTTCAAACCACCCAATAGTATTATTTACAGATCATAAACCTATTAATTATCTATTTACTCAAAAGAACAAAGCAAATCATAGAGTTTATAGATTTCAACTAATATTAATGAAATTTCCACATAATTTGGACATTTTACACATAATTTGGACAGAAGGAAAGAACCTCGCCCTTCCCGATCTTCTAAGCAGAACAATAGACGAAGAACATTTTACAAAAACACGAGATATCACTGTAGAAATACCAGAAAACATAAAATTTTTCCTCGCAAAAACACCATTTACAAACAACCTCGAATGCAAATACAGCATATGTAACAATACAAATGACGATAAAACAGAAAAAACACATTACCCGGTGTTGGCTAACATACATAAAAACTACTTCGAAATAAATATCGATAAAAACGAATATCATCCAATCTCATACGAGAAATATAACACAGAAACAAAAACAAATTTGATCCCAAAATATAAACCCAAAATAAAGAATTGGCAATCACCAATTATAGAAAAGGATGATCTCATTATTGAGAAAAATCAAAAAGGACCGTACACAACACATCATGATGATGACTACCTCAGGTTGATAAATAACATAAAAACACAACAAAAAACAAATTACGAAAATGTAAAAATCTCAGAACTTTTTTACGATGAAAAAACAAAAATCACCGAAAACTTAATCAAAGACACGCAAATCTTAGATCCTGTACTTCACAAAGTGAAGATGTGGAAAAAACATAACAATAAACCACACTCAGTAACAATAGAAATACGTGGAAACAAATGATTATTCGCATACTTTCGAGAATTCAAATCCGTTATAATTGATGAAAACCCAGGAATCATTAAAATTGTAATCAATATTCACAAGAAATCAATACAACGAATCTGTTTACCACTCATACTATTACTATGCGCATTTTACAACAACCATTGCATCAACCTAGTAGGTCACACAGGCCTTGAAAAAACAAAAAGAAATATGATGGACAAATACTATTTTCCAAACTTTACAACTTTGATAAAAATATTAATAGCAGATTGCATACAATGCCAAACAAACAAAGTATTTGCTAACACAAGAACAAAAAGTAAGCAAGAACAGCTTGAACCAACAGAAAAATTTTTCATCAAAATGGAATTGATCGACACAAAAGGACCTATTCACCCAAGCAATAACAAAAATCCTACAGAACAGAAAAAAACTGACAGATGAAATGAATCTCAGATCCCGAACGGCTAAACCACTTGTGAAAAATACTTTTGTATTAGTAACAAATCAACAACAAGTTGATGGAGTATCCAAAAAATTAATTCCCCTGAAAACAGGACCATATCTAATCATAGAAAAACCTACAGAAACAACATACATATTTAAGGATAACAATAAAGAACAGATTATATTGCACAGAAATCACATTGTACCATATTATCCAAAATAAAAACATATCAAAATTGAATTACAAAACTACTTACTCACAAGTGAGATTCCAACATTAAAACAACCCAATGTAGCAACTGGAAATAAAACAAACCTAAAACGATCAGACAAAGAACATAGACATCAAAATAATCTTCGCAAGAAGAAAATAATATTATTAAAATAATAATTTTAACAACAACAACTATAAAAATAACTATAATAATAATATTAACAATTCTAAAAATAATAATAATATTTATAATAGTAAAAAGCAGCTAAAACAGAACTAAACTCATATAAAACTCTTGTAACGAGTTATAATGTACTTAACACTATACACACTAATAATAATATTAACTATAGTTACAAGTACTGAAAACTGTTATGATGTACTAATAGTGTTAATATTCTGAACACTGTACTGAACACTATGCACACTGAATACATTATTCTACAGTTATGATACTACTCCTTAAGTATTACATTCCTTTACTTATTATAATATGGCCATCTTCTATTATAATATGACCATCTCCTAGATTTTACTACACCACCACTCCCTATTCTCAGTATCATTGAATATACAGTTTTCCTTACCAATAAATAAAGGTTTATATTTTGTACACAGTATTTCCACTACTTTGCAAATATTCAGTATTTCTACAGCTAGCACACATTCCTAACCCGAACCTTGTGTGCACACCACCAAGACAGTAGAAACACAAAATAAAAAGACATCTATATTAACAAATGAAAACATCAATATTAAGAATATAACTAAAAGTAAAAAGTCTAACCCATACGTAAATATCATGTCATCAAAACAAAAATATAAATAGAACAAAATGTCACTAAACATTGTTACTAATTAGTGTTCAATAAATACCCCCTGAAAAAAAATAACATGTAATACATACCACCTTACGTTTTAACATCTTCTAGTGGGATAAGTTATAAAAACAACATAAATATAAAGGGGTTGTACTGTTTGAACATGTAAACACAAACTTCAACACTTTTGTAATCAAGTCATCACCGTCCATCGTCACCACTATCCACCGACAAACACCACCTCTGAACTGACACATATTCAGCAATAATCACCCATTGTCATTGATAAAACAAAGTCAAATAACAAACACTAAAAATAACAAACAAAATATCCCAACAGGATATACTAACACTAATATGTAGTGATAGTAGCCCTTGGAACCACTACTAATGAATAGAAAAAGGGTTAGTTCTCATGTAAACAAAATCAAATAACAAAAGGTCAAAAGAAAAAATCATATTTTAATGTTCCGGAGCTTGGAACTGGAATAGACGTTTGGAGATTGTCGACACTAAACAATAAACAAATAATCAAATATCAAATAATCAATGAATAAAATCCTCTAAAAAATAATTGAGGATCCGCGGATTGGAATAGACATTTTGTGGACGTTAAAATTAAAGAAACATTCATAGTAATATAAAAAAGAGCAACGATAATATTAATACAAAACGACAAGTAATAAACACGTAAAGGTAGAAATGACACAACATTTCACTAACTAATAAAAGAATAAACGGAAGCTAAAAGTAATGGGTTTAAAATAAGAGAGAACACACAAAACGGTCACATATAGATATCTTCTTCTTTTAAATTACTTCCTCATTTTAACAAGGAATAACTTCCTCTTTTATATAAATTCCCCCTTTATGAAAAGGAAACGAACAAGTAAATAATGTAATATAATAACTGTTTACGCAGATTGTATAACTAGTGTATGTAAAACATAAAAACTCTCTTAAACGCATCTTTGCCAGATCACATCTCACATGGACACATAAATCCACTATCTAAAACAAATAGCTATGCACATATACGGATATAACATCCAATTACAGTTATAACCTTTCAACTGTTTAACTTTCGATTAAATTCACTATCAACCATATACCAGTGTATGTAGCCACATAACTTTCGGCCATTTGACCTTCGACATTTTGAACAAATGAACTTTATTATACACCGTTAGCGCGTATATCAAAACTGTGTACGTCATAACTATGCACCTCATAGCAAATACGGACGTCATACACCTCATTAGTAAACTACGGACGTTATACAACAACGCTATACGCATCATTAGTACACATTATCAGTAAGCCCGTTAGTAAAGACAATCTTCATTAGTGACAACAATAACCACTAAAATCTAACAAGAACCACTGAACAAGGACGTCAGTAACACAGGACGTCAGTAAACAGATACCTCATTAGTATTTCAACTAGTTTCCTCCTTAGTATTATCATTAGCGAGAATAAGGACAATGTCCAAACGTAACCATGAACCCATTAACGGGGAGGAAACAAACAAATTGATACCCTCATCAGTAAGGTGAGGGATGATAGAACAAACCACAGGGACTTACAGTTCCCTTGCAGACGCAATTAGTAACAAATGAAAAATGTCACACCAATTAACTTTTTCAACGCCATGAACAAAAGGGTGATTACCACGGTAGATCTACAAAGATCACTTCACAGTTGAAGTAAACACTTAAACTGCACACCACTTCAATAATACGCAACACGTTCAACATGACGTCGATACCAAACCACTAATTAGCAGTTGCAGTTTGCAACCAACCATCTACTTGACCTCTGCACCATCTGCACCATTTTGCACCATTTGTACCAAATACCAACTTGGTAACTCATTAACGATATACACCAAAAACGTCACCATCTACTTCAACCACCTACATCAATTGCAATATTGATTAAAAACCTACTTGAAGCTAAAACACTAACAAGTAACAAAGGCACCAACAAGTAACTAATTACTATAACTAACATATCATGACAAAAGTACGTCATACTGCCATCAAACATACCAATTACTTACCAACATACCAATTACAAGGGAAAAACAACCATAACAACAAAGTTGAAGAAACTTCAGAAGGAATCTTCTAATTCGAAAACTAAGAATCCAAAAGTCTAATTAGACCCAGTAAATTAGTAAAATTGGCAACTTCAAGAACCAAGAAAAGAAAACGGAAGGTATACAAATGCCAGGAATATTATAGAGGTAACGAACAGTTGAGTTACAAATCACAACTCCGATTTTGTCTCGCACAAGTCACAACCTCAGATTCATTTGAAAAATTTGAAATTTCAGCTAAACTGATACACAAACATAAATTGAAATGTTCAGTGTGAAAATATTTCTCATTTCTAAAATTTCTCACTTCTAAAACTTCTCTCTATTTCTAACTTCATAGTTCCAAACACACTATAATCTCATTTCATTTCTAAAAGCAAAACTAAATCTAAACCCAAATTCTCAAATCTCATACTTCCTTAATCAACACAAACCAATTTGAGAAACCTTGTATTATTCCTTGCAACATTCAAATCTAACAGAACATATATTGTTCAATCAACTGTTTTATCAACAAAATTTCAACCAAACACGATTCAACAGTACCAGGTAACCTGAATTATTTTAATTTCATTTCTGAACGACTCATTCACCATTACAGTAACCATTGTAATGAAAAACCATCTATGATATCAGTCTCAGAGTTTATGAAATCATGAAACAGAAATCAACTTTTCATAAGGATAGTAGTTCAAATAGACGATTATATTGAACTTGAATATCCATCTGGTTGTCATATACATTTCCTTGACGACAGTATTAAACTAACAAACTGTAAAATCTCAAGAAAAAATTATCTTCTTCTAATAGAAGGAGAAACAGAAACTGGACAAGAAGTAAAACTTTTTTGGGGAGAAAAACATTTCGAAATACTAAAAGACACAGCACCATGTACTGAAACTATTACAGAATTTGAACAACTGAAACAACAAATTAACACAGACAAGTGTGTTAATATAAACGAATTACACACAGTTTTCTTAATAGTTTGCAAAAAAGACGCTGTAAAATTGTCAGAAGACAAGTTGAAAAACTAATTCAGTAATGATACCAATCATCGTTATTGTTGTATATCAATAACATATAATACAAACAACTTCAGAACTACCGTATTCTCATAGTGCGACACGGTTGAGTGTCAGTTACACCAGCAAATAACTGTCACTCTTCAGTGAAGCATTATATCTAATGTGCACCTGAATAACGTTCCTACAACATTCACCTCCATACAATCACTACTCCATTAAATAATCAAATAGAACACCACATAAATAGTTTCAACAATTGATTTTTCTAACGCATTAATAGCAACATACTTATTAATATCTAAAATAATATTTTTCTCAACTATCTTTCTCGTACCGTGTATTGTAGTTATTGCGTCATATCTGGCTACAGTAACAATATACGAAATTATTAGACATCGTAGAGTCATCTACGCTAGTCCACCAGTACAATAACAAAATCAATGCAAGCAACACATTCAGACATATTCCACTTATGCAAATCCAATATAGCTATAATCGAACTGGAAATATTTAAATTTATTAAAATCGCAATAATAATTTATTTTTTCAAACGCATGTGTTCAACGTTAATAGAATATTTTGTAAATCCATAAAAATTGATCCTATACCGGATATAGAAGAACCTATATAATAAACACTACATTCCCAAAAATTTTACCTCCAAATAGGATTTCCTGAAAATTCAACATTATACGGCAACATTCTAATTTATCAATTGCAACTTAGAATTGAAATTAACGAAATTTGGATATCAAATCTAGGAGCACAAACACAACAACCAGAACAAGAATTAACACCACTAATAATCCTCTCACCACCATTCGTACAAGTCCCATCACATGGACCTGGCTCAGGAGCTTAAATTATTTTGCAAAAATTGCGTCGTCTAACAATAATCAAAGTAACAATAATCATCAAGAAAGACCACATCATAACGAAGTTACAGATTTAACAAATATACCAATATCACCAGAAATTGATGATAATCCCGAAAATCCATACACCGTACGGCGCGACCGCCCGGAAAAAAGAGAACTCTTAAGAGCACGACGTCGATCCTCGCTATCATTCCCGACACAAGAGTCAACGCTCGTTTCATATGGTTCAACAGATATAGAATCTAATATAATAAGACCTATAGACGTAGTAAACTCAGAACCACCATGTAGAACAGGGACACCGTCATTACACATTTTTAGCTTTTGTTCTCCAAGCGATCATTCCGGTAATAGTACAATCTAAACACCCACACAATCTGAATTGAGCAAACCCATTTTACTACCTACATTCAAACAAAGACAAGATTTCAATTTTGTTCAAGAACACTTTCGAGCACAGCCATTACACTCACCTAATAGTTCCCTCTGGTCAGCAACATCACCACAATCCGCAAGTAGTAACACAACAACACAAAGATCAAACCAAACATCATCAACGAATACATCTGTAAGCGTACCAAACGTTGAAATAACAAACTCCCTACAGCCGCCAAGAAATACAGTTTTATCCCCATCATCCTGTATACCAGAAATAAGACTATCATCAAACCATCCTGGTAGAAAACGATCCATACCAATACTTAACCCAAATCCACCTACTAGAAGTAGGACTAATGAACATACATATCTTTTCGCACTAGATCATAAAACTTGGAATCCACCTCCACCGTTATACGGACCCACTAATCTCGGTGATGGACTTACTAATTGGTCAAGAAGTAGACTAACAAACACATTAAACCTTACACACCCATCTCTCGAACTTAAATTTAACGCAACAATTAAATACGACACTGTCCTTAATCACCCACTGCACGCAACTACACCATCAATAGTAACAATCACACTTCCAGCACCGTTCATCTTCATTGACTTTATATATAAATTTGACAGATACACAAAACAAACATTAGGATTTGCAACATTCTACAATCCACACACTGGTCTATCATACACAAGTCGATTCAATTAAAAGCTATTATTTTCAAATTATTATTAATAATAATATACACATATATGCAAGTTGAAACCAAAATACAATTAGAACAGAGAATAAAAAATGATGCTAGACAACGCATTTAAGACCGTATAAATGAAAAAATGCAAATACACATAAAAAATTTTAAAAATAAAATCAAAAGAAGAAATGGAAAAGATCTACACCATGTATTTAAGAATGATATTAACATTAACACTAATCCACAACATTTCAATAACACAAAAATCGAAGAACTCGATGACTTTAGAAACAACTCAGACTATGAAGAAATGTGGGAAATAGCCATCGATAAATGGACACGAAATTGGAATTTTTACAGAGAACGGTTAACAGATAATATATTAGATAAATTTGGCATGAACATTAAAAGACAAAAACGGCAAACAAAAAAAGACTTTGTAGAACTAACAGGACAGAATATCAACGGCTCCGCAACAGGACCACAAGACATTTTCATTGAACACTACGATTGTGATGCAGGAGAAATAACTAATGTTAAATATTACGAATTAAACAAAATAAGCACATGTATATTCAAACCACTAGATTTAGATACGACAAAAACCGAAGTAAAACTATTATCGAAAGCACAAGCAGTTGAAATCAAAGCATACGCTGTTGCAGGAACAATTGAAGAACGCCTAGAATGGTTTTCACAACACACCGATTATATTAGAGCTAATAGACCAAGTTATTACGTCTCAGATGCACAGAGAACAAAAATACTCGACGCAGATGAAGTTCGTAACGAACTCGCTAGAACAAACCCACTTAAAAACACAAAATACAAACCAACAAGATATAACATCTCATTCAACTACATTGCTAACCCACCACTTCAGAAAAACATCGAAGAAATGCAAGGCGGAATACAATTCAACCTTGATACTCCTATGGTACCACCATATGGACGAATAGTTTATGACTATACGAACCCAATGTGGATACCAAGCGCAATTAAAAATGCGCAATCAAACTGCATGAAAGGACCAAGAATACAAAACAGAATAGATATATTAGACTGGACATTAGAAATACGAGAAGTATCACTAATATTAAACTTAGATAATGAACAAATAGCGTATATGGGAACAAAATTACCATGCGACCTCCAAAAAAGAGAATGTCAACCGACACCTTTCACCAAAGCAACCATAGTTTGGGAACCACAAACACATTGTCAATTATTTGAACTTATAAGATTTGACGCATTTATGGTAAAATACCAAGACAGATATTGGATAGAAACAAATGTCGAATGGACAACAGTTCAACAACATGATAAAACACAAAAATAAAAATGAACAAAACAGACACTATTGCCACCAGATTTGAAATATATCCATTAGTCGGACGCGAATGCGGTTAACTTCAACCAATACACAAAACCGAATACGACGACATTTAGATAATATACGAATACGGATTCGATATGCATACAGGACAAAAAGTAACAAATGAAAAAAGAAAAATTTGAAGAAAAAAAATTTATACGCATTAAACCAAAACAAATAACATCACAAAGAACACGATATGAGGACGAAGAAAACAAACACTACTACTATTGTTTTGTAAACGAAAACACACACATGAACATGAAAATGGACCTTTACATGAGTAACATATACTCGAGATTAAGTCTAGGAGCAAAAGAATTTTACTCGAAAATTTGTGAACAAACTAGAAACATTCGACAATTACCACTGACACAAGTACAAAAGAACACACCACTCTTAGGATACATCCTCACTGGAGATAGATCCATCTTTGTAGAACAAGAAGGAGTAAACGTAATAAAAATGTATAATTGCGCGAAAAAATCATCACCTTTATACGTGTCACAAACCCGAGAATGTTATGACAAAAGACCAATACTGTATAAGAACAGAGTACAATATGTACATCAACTTACAAGACAAACATATTTATGGGCAAAGAAAGTCCACTGTTCACATAGCAACTTTGATCAACTAATCTCAATAGATACCGAAGGAACAGCACGATATAGAGTAACACCTTATCCTGTAAAATAGAAACAATATTAAACACTATATCACCCGAAGAAATCGTACTTGATAACATGTTTAGTAAAGCAAGTTTAATAGAAAGCGGTATATACAGTAAAGAACAACTCATTCAAGAACGAAAACGAGATTTATTACACGAATACATGTGAGATCGTGAAAAACCATTACAAGAAGCAACATCAGCAAACGCACAAAAACTACTAGAACTTGAACAATTAGGACTACTACAAAATTCTAAAAATTACGAACAATCAATAAAATGGTTAAGAGACCTGAACATAAATGGATATAACTTCCAAATCCACCAACCTAGTGTTAACTGGAAAGAAATATTTGACGGAGCATGGCCTAAAGAACAAATATTAACCATCTTTGGTTGGCCATGGTACGTCTTAGAAAAAATGGCAATAATTTACGCAATGATAAGTATGATATTATTTATAAAAAACCTTATTATCAAATTCTACAACGCTTTTGCAATACATAAAGCAATTGGCAAACAAGTCAGTATAACAAAAACACTACTTACAGGAATATTTGGAACCTTTTCTCAAACACTAACACAACCAGTAGCTCAAATACAACACGAAGAAGAAAATAGCCATTACAGCTATGAAAATTATACACATTATGGAAATCACAATTCAAACAAAAAAGCATACGTTTCGTAGACATTCCACAGATATAACACATACAACAGATTATATCGATAATGATAAACCTGCAGAAATTTATGTAGACACAAATTACAAACATTATAACACAACAATTCGTAGAACGAAGAAAGGTTTACAGTTAAGAACAACAAATTCACCTCTAAAGAAACAAAAACCTCCATTACCAGAAAGAAAATATAAAGAACCATTAAGAGTAGAACAATTAGAAACAATATCGAAAAACAAAGTGCAAACAGCACCATTACCATTAATTCCCCCACCTCCTGCATATCAATGTTTAGGAAATAATGTATCATTCTATAATCCCCCTACAACCCACAACGCACATATTCCTAGTGCGCCTCACATTCAACAACAACAATCTACATCATTTAAAACACACTCATATGAAACACCAATGAACATCACCCAACAAAACAGAATAGATATATTAGACTGGACATTAGAAATACGAGAAGTATCACTAATATTAAACTTAGATAATGAACAAATATCGTATATGGGAACAAAATTACCATGCGACCTCCGAAAAAGAGAATGTCATCCGACACCTTTCACAAAAGCAACCATAGTTTGGGAACCACAAACACATTGTCAATTATTTGAACTTATAAGATTTGACGCATTTATGGTAAAATACCAAGACAGATATTGGATAGAAACAAATGTCGAATGGACAACAGTTCAACAACATGATAAAACACAGAAAATAAAAAATGAACAAAACAGACACTATTGCCACCAGATTTGAAATATATCCATTAGTCGGACGCGAATGCGATTCACTTCAACCAATTCACAAAACCGAATACGACGACATTTACATAATATACGAATACGGATTCGATATGCATACAGGACAAAAAGTAACAAATGAAAAAAGAAAAATTTGAAGAAGAAAAATTTATACGCATTAAACCAAAACAAATAACATCACAAAGAACACGATATGAGGACGAAGAAAACAAACACTACTGCTATGGCTTTGTAAACGAAAACACACACATGAACATGAAAATGGACCTTTACATGAGTAACATATACTCGAGATTAAGTCTAGGAGCAGAAGAATTTTACTCGAAAATTTGTGAACAAACTAGAAACATTCGACAATTAACACTGACACAAGTACAAAAGAACACACCACTCTTAGGATACATCCTCACTGGAGATAGATCCATCTTTGTAGAACAAGAAGGAGTAAACGTAATGAAAATGTATAATTGCGCGAAAAAATCATCACCTTTATACGTATCACAAACCCGAGAATGTTATGACAAAATACCAATACTGTATAAGAACAGAGTACAATATGTACATCAACTTACAAGACAAACATATTTATGGGCAAAGAAAGTCCCCTGTTCACATAGCAACTATGATCAACTAATCTCAATAGATACCGAAGGAACAGCACGATATAGAGTAACACCTTATCCTGTAAAATAGAAACAACATTAAACACGATATCACCCGAAGAAATCGTACTTGATAACATGTTTAGTAAAGCAAGTTTAATAGAAAGCGGTATATACAGTAAAGAACAACTCATTCAAGAACGAAAACGAGATTTATTACACGAATACATGAGAGATCGTGAAAAACCATTACAAGAAGCAACATCAGCAAACGCACAAACACTACTAGAACATGAACAATTAGGACTACTACAAACTTCTAAAAATTACGAACAATCACTAAAATGGTTAAGAGACCTGAACATAAATGGATATAACTTCCAAATCGACCAACCTAGTGTTAACTGGAAAGAAATATTTGACGGAGCATGGCTTAAAGAACAAATATTAACCATCATTGGTTGGCCATGGTACGTCTTAGAAAAAATGGCAATAATTTACGCATTGATAAGTATGATATTATTTATAACAAACCTTATTATCAAATTCTACAACGCTTTTGCAATACATAAAGCAATTGGCAAACAAGTCAGTATAACAAAAATACTACTTACAGGAATATTTGGAATCTTTTCTCAAACACTAACACAACTAGTAGCTCAAATACAAGACGAAGAAGAAAATAGCCATGACAGCTATGAAAATTATACACATTATGGAAATCACAATTCAAACAAAAAGCATACGTTTCGTTGACATTCCACAGATATAACACATACAACAGATTATATCGATAATGATAAACCTGCAGAAATTTATGTAGACACAAATTGCAAACATTATAACACAACCATTCGTAGAACGAAGAAAGGTTTACAGTTAAGAACAACAAATTCACCTCTAAAGAAACAAAAACCTCCATTACCAGAAAGAAAATATAAAGAACATTAAGAGTAGAACAATTAGAAACAATATCGAAAAACAAAGTGCAAACAGCACCATTACCATTAATTCCCCCACCTCCTGCATATCAATGTTTAGGAAATAATTTATCATTCTATAATCCCTACTACAACCCACAACGCACCTATTCTTGGTGCGCCTCACATTCAACAACAACAATCTTCATCATTTAAAACACACTCATATGAAACACCAATGAACATCACCCAACCAACACATTATGAAATACCACAACCATCTAATACATCTACGAATACACAACATCTGATACCAACAGTAAAATTGATGGATATACAAAATCCACCACCGATAGATTTCGATCAACTGAAAATAACGGCTAACAAAATGCATAACCTTAGCCACAGTTTAGACATATTGAAAAACGATGATCAACCACATATGAATGAAGTAACATAATTTAAAACTCATTCGACAGATACATACGAGGTTTAACAACAACCTCGCAGTACAAGAACATCTAACATCACACAATTCGTCATATTTTAAGTCATTTCTCTTCCATTAATTAAACTATCTTCAAATGTCTCATCACCTTTATCACATTCTTTTCACATTATTTCATATATCTCACCTACCAATTTTCTCTTTCACCATATATTTATTCATACATGTAAAACCCTAAAACCAATCATTCCATACTTTTTATCCTTCACCAATACATGCAGATTCTATATATATATATATATATATATATATATATATATATATATATATATATATATATATACATATATATATATATATATATATATATATATATATATATATATATATATATATATATATATATTTAATTCGTGAATACCTCACACGACATGCATATATAGTAATTCATACTAATATGTAAAATTAAACTAATATGCAATAACAAACTCATCGTCAAACGACGCTACGTCAACACACAGATATAACATGCTTTTCTGATATAACAATATTTTCTTGGTAATAATCATAACGATATCAAATAAGAACAGGATAATAGTAACAACTGTGGAAACAATCAAAATGAACAAATTATTTTTCAGTAACAAATTATTTCTTATATCAAAGAAAAGGTATTAAACACTGTAACAATTGGTACAACTGTACCAGAATGGATTTCGAGAATGAATCCCCCTACAAAACAGACTCTCCATTAAGTTATGATGTGGAGGAAGGTGAACTCAGCCCTGGCTCTGGCCGATCCAGCCCAGGAACAATCCGCGACAACGCATCGAATTGTAGCACACAAACGGATGACAACTTTGATTACCCACAAGAACGAGACACCACTATGCGAATAGAAGTAGATACTGCAAAATCTGCACAACAAACGCAGACTAAACAACTTACACCACAAGAGATAGCAACCCACATTTCAGAACACATTGGTAAGAAGCTACAGTCGGATACCCGACGAAATTTAGATTTGTTCCATAACAGAACAACTGAACAAGGCACAAGCACTAATTCACATAGTTATCAGAACACTAGACCGAGTAACAACATTACGAATGAAACATATACATCTCCTCCCTTACCAACTTATCCACCACCAGTACGACCACCCCCACCTGATGATTACACAACCGTAACTAACAGAATACCGAACAATAATTGGACAGCAACGAATCCACATCACATTAGACCGAACAACCTCCGGTTTCCGTACGCAGTTACACCTAGGAGTAACAATAGAAAGTCGTTTTTTCACCAATCGACTAATGAACAAACCCCTACAACAACTGTAATGGAAACAATTTGGTTCCAAGAGAAGGACCCGAGAACTCTTAACAACCCACACAACATTAATTATAATCCTTTGCTATCGTACCGTAACTGGTCTGAAATGCCATTCGACTCAAGGGAATATAATTTCGTTATAACACCTTTACATAACTTAAAAAATCGCGTCTCGGAATACTTCCCGCCTCTCCCATCCGAGAATACTAACACTGTAAAACGTAGTACTAAGAACATGGGGAGAGATAAACTACATCAGTCAACATACCCCATCCTTAAACAATTCTATAGTCTAACAGAACGCTTCATGTACGATTACGACTATGAGTTTAAGGTACCAGTAAACTGTATTTTTGACTACCTTGTCGCCAAGGCATCCCAAGATCTTTCGGCTTACAGTGTGTTTGAACATCAAATTTTCCAACTAAGTTTTAACTTCCTCCATCCAACACCAAAGGATGTACAGAACAACAATTATAGGGTACACGAAACAAAGTTAATACACAACTTGATATACTATACGTTCCTACAAGATAAGAACATTAACACTACTAAGAATTACATATATATTAACGATCAACTAACTTCACCATATTTCTTAAACTACGGATATAAGCTCAAATGGGACTATACTATCGGGACTTTACGTAATTTTGACCCCATTAAGAACTATTACATTTTTCAACCTAAGGAAGCACCGGAACGACCACTCAATGTACCAATAGAAGCGCTTGAACCGTGTGAAGAATATCACACTTACCATTTGGAAGGCAGCGTAACAAATCGAGCCTTTAGTAATAGAATACAATTCAATAACGAACGAAAAGCAACAGAAATTGAAAAAGAGATACGGAACACAGTTCAAGCGTCGATAACTGACATTCCAATTGACGAAATAACTAATCTCCTCGCACATTTTCTGTCAAAGAATGATCATTTCCTTAAGGAATACCAGCATTAGAAAGACAGAACAAAACATCCTAAAAAAAGGGATAAACTGTAACAACAACGACTAAGAACAAGTAACAATGTCGAAATCCAAAACACTTTGGATTGAATAAATCTGAACAATTAGTATCCAACTATGAATCCCCCTGCATATTTGTTCTACACTTATTGCAGTAGCAATTTATTCTACAACTGTTTAAACAAACTATTTGTTATATTTCGAATCTCTTTGTTTAAATAACCGTCTATTCACTTTGTACAATCCTCTACATTTGTACCATCCTCTACAATTGTACACCAGTTTATATCCCTTATAACTATTGATAGTTATAACAATTGACAATAACACTTGATGTGTAATAAACTTTAGATAAAAATCAATTTTGTACTTTTCTAAAAATCTTCCTATCCTATTCTTAGAACTATAAATGTACATATGCAAAGATTTTCCATAGTTAGATATATGCAGTTTTGTAAATAAAGAAAACACAAAAAAGTAACACATAATTTGTAGTATGAACAAGAGGAACGGAAATAAATAAGTGTAACAAAAGTACTATACACAACACAGTGTATAATAACATATTATAAGCTATAGGTATTATGTAACAGACATGCACGATAAATTCAACAGTTAACGTATACATAGTTATTCAATGGATTAAGTCATGTGAGTCATGACATGACAATTCTACCAATTTCAGTAATAACATTACTCTATAGAACTAGCTCAAAACTCCGTATCAAAAATAACAACATGTAGGAAATTTATTTTACAATCAAATCTGATACAACTACATCACGAAATATTGATAATTTCTACCAAACCGAAACATAGGTATATGACATCTCCGAAAATTTCAAATAGCAAAATATAACTAATTCATAAATAAGTCTTTGACTTTATAGACTAAATATTATACAATATATTTTACAACATGACAGTAACAATCAAAACATCATTTTTCTGCATGTAAATAATAACCTAAAACTATCGCATACATAATACTGGTAGTTACATATACATGCAAACCTCTATAGTAACAACTAACAACAATACACCTATTTACAATTAACAAGGTATGATTCCCAAAGGAATTATTTGGAAGGTTGAATATCAATGTGTCGTATCAGGCGAACCTTTAAACAAATAAAGCGCGTAGACGGATAACCTACTAAATTTATCCAATGATGAAATACCCATTAATGGAAATAAGGCAATTGGACGTTTTTGGACATACCCATTATAAACTGTAAGCAAGATCTGTAACCCTTACTAAATTTACAGACATGAAATACGCGAAATAGTGAACAATATTCTGTAACAACTAACAAATCCGCAACCTGTTCATCTTCAGTAACAACATATAACATGACCAAAACAGTCACATGTCAGTAACATTTCTCGTTATTGTCGACAAACTTTTCGTTGACAAACTACCTAACTACCCTCGATTTTTCCAACGAATTCCATATAACATTCAAAACAAATGATTTTATTTTTTTCTTTCCAACCGGAGGGGATACTACGTATAACAGAACAATTACAACACCTAACATGATATTCAAACATAGAGAAAAACTTTAAACATTAAAACAACTAACACAAGCAAATCAGGTAAGTCAGGTAAGTCGCCAGACATAAGGAGAGGCTCCAACATCAACACTGGGCCTACCCGAAAGGATCTTCACCCACTGGAAGTGGTACTGGAATAAATACTTTCGTGGTTGTTGATGTTCTCTCCTTGCTCTTTGGGCAACCTGTGTCTCGGAACCGACCTACTGAAGAACGAAATACAAAGCAACACATTCAAAAAGAAAAGAAAATCCTTCAGAGAGAGTAGAGAGAAATTGATTTATTGTACTGATCAGAAGAATTTCAAAAAACTCAAAACCCCGGAAAGATGGTGTCAATGTTGACTTCCAACAAAAGACTTGAAGACTTTATTTATTTCAATAAAATAAAGACTGAAATACTCAACCCTGATTGGTTGAAAAAGGGAAAATACCTTTCCTTAAATGTTTGACTGTTTTCCCTTTTACCATTCGAACTTACCCCGATAGTCGGTACTAGTCACAGACCTGATATAATAATAAAGTATATTTCTCTCTCTCTACTCCGCTCGTGTTAAGTATTGAGATATACGTTAGACTTTAGCATTGGGGCCCGTGCACTGTCTACTGAAGCTCAGATAGAAGAGTAATATACTAGAGGTCTAGAACTTTAGTTAGTCAGGTAAGCCTTAAGAGTATCCGACATTCTTGAGACAACCATATGACAGTTCCAGAAGTAACCTATAAAAGCTAAGCTCAGAACACGTCTTAATATTTGTGATCTTACAGTTTTAACTTTACTTTGTCTTGTGAAAAGAGAATTATCTTTGATATTCTCAAAATTTTTTTCTGAGGAACGAAGTTCCTAAGTAAGAGAAACTTCGTTCAAAGCATAAAATCAGTTTCTCTTACTGGCTTTAACGAATCCTAGTTAAGTTCACAAACTGCGTTTTTGAGCAATTGAATTCGCTGAGAAGCACAAAGTGCGAACTTCGTTACATTTGTTAACTTTGATTATCTGTAAAAAACTCTCGCAAAATATTAGGAAATTGGAGGCGGAAACTATTTGCCATAACCAGTAGCTAGGACAGTTGCCGAGAGCTGAACATAGGGGATTTTGCAATTTCGAATTATAACTTGAGTTATTAACCAAAACTCGACAAAAATTCGATTGTTTCTTTTTGAACTATTTTGTTATTCTGACGGAAACAAGTTTATTATACATCAAAGCTGAGCAATTAGTTATCAAGAGAAATTGAGCACGAAGTGATGCAGCGTTATTCGGCAGTGTAGCGGATAATACAGTTAACTGCAAAAACACAATACCCGGACAGATTTGAAACCGCTAAAACGAACTGGGCGGTGTAAAGTTTTCTTTGACTTTGATAGGAGACATTTAGGTGACGGAAACCGACATAACCCGTTAGTACAATGTTGTCTCTACTGCTACATTGGCTTTGATTCTGCTGATCGCTTTGCCACACACATAAGAGGTCGACATGGACTGCCCTCGAGATCTAGTGAAACAAACAGAAGACCAACAGAATCCGCCTTTCAAGGAGCACTTCAAGTTTTCACTATTGATGGAACGGAGGACGACCAAGATCTCATGGAGTTCATGCTGAACAATAGACATCATAATGACTTAAAAACAGCGAAGTTTCGAAAGCTGCCAAAAAAAGTTCAGTTTGTTGTGTCTCTGGATCTCTACAAAGAAAGAAAAAACGAAAATGACAACGAAGAACAAGCTATCGAAATCTTTTCTAGCTCTGAAATGACTACACTGTACTTGGACGGACTCTCAAACAAAGATTTTTTTCAAGATGTTGATTAAGATGTTGAATATTCTCTTCATGTTTTCGTCACAAGGCAGTGGATGGATTTCACGCAAAGTAAACAGACTGGAAATCAAGATAGCCGCCTTTGCCACCGTGCATGGATCGTCATATATAGCTCTACCTGGATTCCTGCACGGATGCCGTTCATTGCTCAACATACGAAACCATTTTGACCAAAATTGCTTCGTGTATTGTTTCGTTGCCGCGTATCACATCAAATTTCGAATCAATTTACTGACAGAAGGTAGATCGGGAATTGAAAAGACGAATCCAGATATGTACAAGAATGCGGAACGACAGCAAGTTGGACACTATCAGATGCCCATGCCCATAAACAGGATCCCATACTTTGAAGACGCCAACGACGTTCGAGTCAATAATTTCGGTTACGTGTTTCTTTAATAATATCAAGAAAAATCAAATATTCCCGCTAAACGAATCAAAATGTTAAAACTGTATTGGTCTTCATGAATCTGTTTTGTTTACAGAATCGAGGGAACAGGTTTGGTGATGATTTACGTCTCCAAAAAGCCAAACAAATCCTTCACAATGGTTCTTCTTCTTCTCCACGATGAGAATGTCCATCACTACGTTCTCATCTTGAATAGGGAACGATTTGTGGCATACTTTAAAGGTATAGCGCGAAATTGTTTTCTTTTGTGTATAAACAGATAAATTTATCAAAACCATGTTAAAACGTGCAGTGAACATGCAGCAGCAGAAATTGTGATGCCAAAAGAAAGCAACACTTCCCTACAGTTCCGAAACTGGAAAGCAACCTGGTTTCTGCCTATCGTTCTATAATTTGACACAGTATATTATCTTGTTCCAATCGCTACATCACAACCCTCACCCTCTACTTCCTACACAGTTTCAATTGAAAATCATGAACCTTTGTGGTTATGCCATAGCAGCCATCGGACACGGTAAAGCAACTCCTGTCTACTTTGAACTCAAAAGAGGTCACAACGGTTTGAACGAATTTGTAAAATTTTTGCACGTACTGGCGCGTGACATCTACAACCGAAAACGAGTTTTCTACGGACCCTACCGAGGACCTGTTCCAGCACGTGAAAATAACACAAGATGTTGGATCTGTGAAAACAAAATAAACGATGAGGCTGAGCTTGTTCTTGACCATTGTCACTACAATGGTCATTTTCTAGGGTGGGCGCATCAACTCTGTAACACTCGTCGCAGAACATCTAACTTTACGACAATGATTGGTCATAATATCACAAAATATGATATTCATCATATATGTCTCGCACTAGCAGAGTGTGAGCGGGAAACGAAGTTTGAAGTTATACTTTCTACGGACGAAAACTATATATCACTCTCTGTTGGAGTGTTTATAAAAAACTTTGAGTCGAAGACGGTACAACAAGTACTCATCTTCGAATACATAAGGTTAATTGACTCGTTTAACTTCATGCCCCGGTCACTCGAGTCCTTGGTAGCTGATCTGCCTGACAATTGCTTTGACAATCTACGCTCTAAGTATGAATCTTAATCCAATGGCGATTTTCAACTTCTCTGCCAAAAAGGTTTTTACTGTTATTCCTACATCACATCAGAACAAGTGTTTGAAGAAAAAGTGTTGCCTCCACTATCGGAATGGAAAAATACATTGCATAGCGGTGAAGTCACTATCAGCAAAACCGACTAAAATCATGCTCAAACAGTGTTTTCAAAATTTGGTTGTCAAAACATCGGCGGCTACCAAGACCTTTATCTAACCTGTGACACTTTGCTCTTGGCGTGCGTCTTTGAGGCTTTCAGAGATATCTGCTATGACACGTACGGTTTAGATTGCGCACAGTGCTATGGAGCATCAAATTTATCAGGAGATGCCTTCCTCAAGGTTTGCAAACCCGACCTACATTTGCTAACCGAGAGAGAACAACTTTAACTTGTAGAGAACATGATGCGCGGAGCAACGACTCTTTAAAGCAAACAACTGCCATCTGCCGAACTATGATGCTTCTAAGCCGTCTACATATGCTTTGATGCTAGACGCAAATAACTTCTACGGCAGCGTAATGCAGAACGATCATTTGCCCTTGAAGGATTTTGCGCTAGATGCTCGTATCACGCTCGATGAAGTACTTAAAATTTCGTCAACGGCACAGCATGGATATATCGTTGAATTTGATATTGATTATCCACCCGAATTTCATGAAGCTCATCAAGATTACCCTCTGGCGCCATCCAAGTTGAAAATCAAACATTCTTGGCTGAGCGTTACCAGACAAATTTGAATGTACAGATACACTTACCTTGAAAGTCATCTGGGTCAAAACTCGTTCAAACGCTGTTGCCTAAAAACCGCTACGCGCTACATTACCGGCTTGCACAATCCTACAATTCAATGGGGCTCAAAAGCACAAAACTTCATCGGGCCTTAAAGTTTTAATAAGGTCGTTATTGTTCGAAATGCTCAAAGTGTGCTACAAAGAACGCAATACTTTCATTTAATTGTTCAAAATCTTTGGAGAAAGCATGGCTGCGATGGAAATTGCAAAAAACGGTTTTATTGGAACAAACCTACTATTGTAGGGGCAAGTGTACTTGATCTAGCCAATTTACACATGTCCCAATTCCATTATACAGTGATGAAGCCAAATTTTGAATGCAAAATTTTCTACCCGTATACTGATTCACTGTTATACCGAATCAATACAATAGACGTCTATGAAGATATACGCCGAATTATTCATTTTTTGCAACATTTCGACCTGTCTTTTTATACACCAGGGCTCCCGTTCTTCTCCAAAGTGAACGAATATGTTTTCCTGAAGTTTAAGGACGAGTTTGCGAGCGTGCCTGTTCACGAATTTTGTGCAGCCGAAACTCTCAAGCCGAAACTCTACTCAATAATTGCAATTGGTAAGTTAGTTTTCATCACACTCACACCTATCAATATACAGCTTGTTAGTTGGTACTGTTCCCAGTGTTCAATATTTTAATTTAGATGGCGGGGAAAAGAAATCAGCTAAAGGCGTCACAAAATTAGCACAACGACAACTGACGCATGACAGATTCGAAGAAACTCTCTCCTCTGGTCGTTTGATCCGCACGAAAAACCATAGAATAGCTTCTAGCAGCCCCCAATTCCACACAGTAACCATTAATAAAGTGTCTCTCAACGCTTCCGACGATAAATGATACATTCTTGACATTGGGATCGATACACTGCCGTTTACTCAGATAAACATTGTCTTCAATCGTTTCTTCGACGAAGACGACAATTTCGATAATGAATCGTTGAGTTCGTGGTCGTCTGGAGAGTTGCACGAAACCACAGTTGAAACGAATACTGACAACGCTGCAATTCCTGACCCCGGCTTCGTAAGAACCGCCGCAATTACAGAGTCTGATATTGATTCTTATGAAATTGTCGATGAAAATGAAATAGAAGAAGAACGTCCAGTGTATAACCCATTTATTGATTATGAAGCGATAGAATCAGACTCTTAATTAACAAAACAAAGCGCTGTTTTCTATTTAATTTGACGCTTTTGTTTGTGGTTAATTCTCTTATCTATAACAGTTTCTATAACAATTCTATTCTATATGTTTTAACCTATAAATTCAGCTTTAATTCAAATCTACTTCGCTAGGTTTTGTCACAAATAAGCGAGAAAAGTTGATACTGGAATTGCTTTCCAGTAGCGCAATACCAACACTAAGCCGCCAGACAAATACATGTAGCGCAATTACCACTTTCCTAACATAAAAGATCTCTCCTAAGGGATCAGGGATCCCACTCTGCCGAATGGATCTCGAAAATATCTCCCCACCCCCGATCTTCCTGTATATATGCGATACTACTTATGTCTCTGAGGCAAACCTGCACAATTTTTACACGCAATTTAAGTACACGCAATTTAAGAGATTTCCAAGCCTTTAACCAGGCCCGCTGCCTAAAACGATATCAAGTAAAGCAATTATTGCGCTCGACACAGTAAAAATATTATCTTTGCCCCCACTAATGCTTAGTTGAATTGCAGATACAGACTGTAAAACGTAGACTAGGATGTATGAAATTATATTCCACTCAAAAGTCGTTTGACATAAAATGGGCACTAAGCCAAATTACCTAAGAGTAACGCATCTACGGAAAAATTCATCGAAGGTGTCACCAACAAATAAGGCCTTCACAAATGCCACCTCCAATCCTAATAAGAACAATCCTGATTGATCTAGAAGTTCAGACGCATAATTAGATGACAACATTATCGGGGACGAAGATCTAATTGACAACGCAAATTGTGTATGTTTGCGCCACTCCAAACCATAAGCAAGAACCATCAGACCGCAAAAACTATTTTCTGAAACCGAAAAAATTTAGATCTTGTCAAAACTCAAAAATAATCACAACTGAAAAATTTTATAGGTTAGCAACAAAAATTTGTACACCCCCTCACAACTTTAATGGGAAAACCTGAGCAAACCGAGGTTATAGCAGACAGTTAGGGTAACCTCTAATCTATCCATTGACCCAATGAACGTCGTGGCGTCATACCCACAAGTGTGGCTATTAGCAATTATTTGTTGAAGACTTTTTTTGTTTTTGTAATTTTTTGTTAAAATTCTTGAATTGTCATTTTCATGATTCTTCAGATATTTATGCCTTCAGATGTTCATCATAAAGTTCAAATCCTATACCTTTCAGGCATTTAGAATTACTTAGAAACCATCACAGCTTACATCAAAAAAGTAATTATTGCAGTAGTTCCACAAATAATATGTAAGCAATCACTTAATTCACTTTACCTGATATAACAACCATAAACAAATAACAAGGATGTGAATAGTGCAACTATATAGTTATTAAAACCATTAGATCTAAAGATCTCCCAGTTTTAATTTAGCTCAGTTTTCATGACAAGAAGTTAGCACTAATACTAGCATTTGGCTGGAGCCTTACAGACTTCAGCACGATATTGTTTTATTTGAACATAATTTAACACGTCCGAGCGACTATTTGCTTCTAGGTGATCATTGGTCAATCAGATTCAGCAAAGAACCAGGTTGGCGTAAAGATTGAGAACCAGGCTGGTAATGGATTCCGCTGAGATTCATGAGCAGTCGCAAAAATTGGTCCGCCGACCCGGACAACATCACGAAAAGCAGCGAGTCTTCAAGTCAATTAGGTCGACCATAACGAAATTTTACGATGGCTGGAAAGATCTACGTTAGACTTTGGAAAACTGCTTGCAAGATGCCACGCCGGCTCAAGAGACTAGAAAACGAGCTAAACTGCTAAAAACAATTGACACACATCTTTGTGATGTGGAAAGTCACTTAGCGGTGAACAAAACCGTGTCTAACTAAACAGCTTATCGATGTTTCTTTGAGATTTACGATGCTTTGGAAGAAAATAAACGCCGACAGAGGCAAATTCTGATGCCAAGTATTTAGAGAGCCTGAATCGTCGAAAATTCACGTTGCGTCTTTACTTTTTAGCGTAGAAGTGTATATCGTTTTTAGCAAAGCGACGAAATTCGAAGAGAAATTAGGAAAAGAAAATGTATCCCAAGTGTGACAAACATGAACAGATCCCAAAAAATTTGGTTCAAATCACGCATAACTTATACGAATCCTGATTTTATGTATTGCCACCGAATGGTTGATAAATTTAAGTGAGAATAAAGATTATTAATGAGGCATGCTAGTACATTATCTCCCAACCACATAGAGCGGAAATCAAACATAGTTAATTTCACACACATCAGCTGATGAGAAGTACCCAAACAAGACATTAGTTGAGACAGCAAACAGAGGGACAGGAGTTGTCGAAGGGAAAATCGGTGTCTTTTTCAGGCGTTCGACTAAAGACGGAAGCAAACAAGAACCCAGTATCGCCAACTCTCGATCTTCGAGAAAGCGACATATTGATGAATTGGAGCTCAAAAACTTAAGAGCTAAGAGAGGAGAACGACAACGATTGGAAGAGAATCAGAATCAGTTAGTTACTGAACGTGATGAAACTGAACTGCCTCGACGGCAAGAAGAATTACGTCTTAAGCTGCAACAACAAGAAAAAAAGATACGCCTGCGACAGGATGAGCGAAAACTCGATAAGTAAAAACAGAAAACTAAAGCCGAGGTAGAGGATGTAGAAATTGGTAGATCAAGACGCAGGCTAGAAAAAACGGCTGGTTGCGAAGATTCAGTGGCCTAACAGTCAAGCCCTAGCCTTCCACTATCTCCAAATCCTGTGGTAAAACCTTCTAGTAAAATCAATCTGACAGAGATGAGAAAAGTTTCAGCGCGTACCCGAAAAATTACGCCCCTCGTTACAACTAGATATGGATTGTTCTCAACGCCTCTGAGTGATTACAGTATTCTCAAGAAACCGGAAATCCCTGAATAAGTTGGTACCAACGGAACACAGTTGATTTTGCCCAAAACGACGTTCAAACTGCAGGGAACATCAGTATTCCAAAACGGGCAGGGAAGCCAAAGTCCCAAGATCTCGTTACTTATTGATGGGAAACCAGAACAAAACAACTGTCAGACAAAATACTCCACAAGTAATTTATTATCCAAGCAGTGATCCAGGAAGATTAACAAAACTCAGGTTATTGAAATTCTCGGAATTCAATGGAGTGGCCCAAGTGGGCAGAAAAATTTGATGTCATTGTGCTTCAAAAGCTGCAATGCGATGATGAGAAGATGTAGTGTCCGAAGATTAGCCCCACTGGCCCGACAATTTTTGGGTTAGGCTTCAACTCACAGCCATATTATCAAGCCTGAGAGATTTTTCTCCGAAAAGTGATCGTCCGAGAGTCAGAGCCGAAAATCAACCTAAAAAGATATACGGTCAGAGTCAAGATAGAAATGGTGACTCCAGTAGCATTGTCAGTTCTGCAAACGTTATCACAAATATAGTTAACGTTTTGACCCGGCTTTTCAGCATGATCTGGAAATTGAGGGAATTCTGAGACCTGCAACCAGTAAATTTTCCCATCAGCTTAAAAGGCAGTGGCTACGACCCCTACGGGAACATCATCTACTGGCAGAAAATTTGATTGTACTAAAAAAAATTGGTTGGAATCACCACCTTTTATACATTAAGGTTTGTTAGCTCAGACAATCTCCAAGTTTCAAAGCCGCAAAAAACCAAAAACAAGTATTTTTGCTACAGTAGCTAAAGATTCTTCAAAATCGAAGAGTTCAGAATGTCCATTTGAAGATGCACGGCACGTCATCTGAAATTTCGAGATCTTTATATCAATTAAACTGAATGAGCGACGAGAATATGTGCCGAAGTTCAGACTGTGTTTCAATTACCTGAGATATAGCCATCGGTCAAAAGATTGCAAAAGTATAAATTGCAGTTTTAACAATATTGGAAGACGACACAACGAACATTTGGAGGCTTCAACAGGTGCATCAGATGCCCCGACAGCCGTAGCGACAATAATCACACAAGGAGGTCGCAGTCTGGTGCGCATTAAAAAAAGAGAAATGAAAACACGTGCTGAACGTGCTGGCAATGTATGATACAGGATTCTCAATTTGATTTGTGGAAAAGTCAATTGTATCCGTAAAGCGTCCTTGTCAGTTGAAGCAATTCACGGATCACAAGAAGTCGGACGCTAGTGTTGCCGAGAGCTGTTTCAGCACAAACAAATCTCGAGCATTGACAATTTTATGTTCATGAAAGACTGAAGTGTTTTTTACCAGATTGTAGACCGACAAGTTTTAAAAGACTGCTGCTAACATTTAAGGAATTTGTCAAATCGGAGATTCAATCTTAATGAACTACAAGATAATCTTGGACAAGACTGTTACGACATCCATCGCCCATTACAGGTTAAGAAATCAGGCTATAAAATTGCTGAATGGTCATTGATAACGAAAATAGGATGGGCCTCAATTGGTCCTCTACCAGCGAAACAAGCAGCAATTCTTGCAACAACAGCAACCACAATTGCAGAAGACAAAATATCAGACAATTTGGGTTAAGTGATAGGGACAACAAATCCTACGCCTTATACTGCACTGTCAACGGCCATTAGAAATATGAAGAGAGGGAGAGAGAGCAATCAAGATATTGGAGCAAACAACTCGATTGCTCTTCTGTGGACTTCTGTGGCGAGAAGATTAAGTGAAGTTACCCAATAACAACTATTCTACTACGGAGCAACTCAAGTCCTCAGAAAGATGCCTACAGAAGGACGATACGGAACGAAAGCGTTATCAAGAAAACAATGACAGTGATGTAAAAGCTAGTTATGTTCGCAAAGTTTAAGAAGATTAACTGACTAAAACGAGAGGCAAGCTTCAATGGTATTTGCCAAATCATCCTGTTATCAGCCCTTTTAATCCCGAAAAAATAAGAAGACTGTAAAACGCAGCACCAAAGTGACAACGTGTGGCCCTAAATGACAAACTTCCATCCAGACAAGACCTATTGCAGAGTCTGGTAGGATATATTGTTTGTTTGCGAGAAAACGAAATAGCGCTTTCAGCCAGAATAGAAGCAATAATTCTTCAAGTTGTTGTCCCAAGAAATGCAACCGAAGTTTACAATTTTTCTGGAGAGAATATTAAGAGCATTGAGTGGAGGTTAACGGGGTGTACAGGATACGTTTTTGCGGCGAAGAGCTCACCAAAATGTGCAAATCACACTTTGCATCAGGTGGCAAAATATGTCGCAAAACGAGACGAAATTTTTGTTAAAACTGTCCAGGGAAGCTTCTACATCAATGACTTCTTCAAGTCAGTCAGAACAGTCAAAACGTCATCTGCAAAGTTGAATGAATTTGACGAAATGGATTGCAAGTTACGAAAATGTCAGTCACAGATCGCAGAGTGTGCCAAATCAGCAAACATTGTTGTTGGCGCCACATCAAACTATAGGCAAGAGCCAACAGACAACATGAAACCACTTTTGAAATTTTAAAAAAAAGTAGAAAATGACAAAGCTCAAAAATGGTCGAAACTGAAACTTTTTACAACTTGGGACCATATAATTGTAAAACCCCCGATTTTGAGAACGGAAAACCTGAGCGACCCGAATTTATAGCAAACTGTTTTTGTAATCTCTAAGCTAGTCGTGGACACAACCAATGCTATGGCAGCAAACCTACAAATTTAGCAATTAACGCATATGGTCCAAATTCAAATTTTTTGAAACTTTGTCAAGTGTTGTTAAATTTTAAAAAGTGTTGCCTTTTATGATACTTCAGGTGTTCGTTTAAGGGCAAACGACCTACATTTAAGGCATTTAGAGCTACGTAATAACCAACTGTGCTTATTTTATTAAAAGCAAAGGTAAATTATTTTACTATGTAAAAAAGGACCTAAATCACCTTACTCGATTAATCAATCAAAAACCAGTGACAATGATGAAATAAGTGATATTTAGCTGATTATTCACCATAATCCAATTGCTTGAATAAAAGGTCTTAGGGTCTTCCAAGTTTTGATTTTAGTTGAACTTTCTTAACAAGAATTTTGCAGCATTACTAACACTGGCTGAAGCCTTACAAAATTCAGCACGCGATTGAACATAGATTATCACCATGTGCTTTATTAACTTCAAACGAAATGAATTTACAGCCCTTTAATACGTGCCAGCGACTAGTTTTTTTCTACGAGATTGTTAGACAATCGGAATCAGTGAAGAACCAGGCCGGCGTGAAACTCGAGAACCAGGAAGTGATATATTGGATCCGCTGAGATTCCTGAGCAGCCGCAACGTTTGGTTTGCTGACTCCAACAACAACACGAAAAGCCTCGATTCCGCAGTTCAATTTTGTGGTCCAGAACATAATCTAAAGATGGTTGAAATAAGCCCCGATGAACATTGAGAAACAATTGACTACAAGATGTCAGGCCAACTCAGGAGACTATAAAGTGAGCAAAGCGAGTTGCTCAAAATTTTTGACCACTTTTTTGCTGATGTGGAAATTCACTAAACACAGAACAAAAATGTCTGCTGAAAGAAAATATCAATGTTTCTTTCAGATCTGCAATGAATACGAGGAAAACAGACAACAACAGGGAAAATTCCTGAAACCAAACTATTTGGAGAGTTTCGATGCCGACACGGAACGAAGAATGGGCGAAAAGAAGAAAACACTCAAATGGTTAGTTGAACAAACACCAAAATTTGGTGAAATTGCACAATATGGCAGCTACGTTTCCAACTATGGAAAAATGACTTTGCGAGTGTACACAAAGAAAACAAATTGTAGATCGTTATTTTGGCGATGCGAGAAAATTGGAAGAGGAGTTATGATCAGAAACTCAAGACGATACCCGCAGGCAAGCATTGTGTGATAAAGGAGAACAGCTGGTTAACGAAATTAGACTTAAATCATGCAGAATTTATACAAATCGTAAATTGAAATATGGCTACGGGTTGGTTGACGGCTTTAAGCAAGCCAAAAAATGTCACTGAAGCATTACTTCATACGGTGGAAAGTGGAAATCAAACATCGTTAGTTTCATCTAAATTGGTTTTTGAAATGGACCCAGATAAGACTGTAATTAAGAGAGGAATCAAAGAAATCGAAAACGTCGAAAAAAAGTTGAGATCTATTCCAATCCTTCTGCTAAACACCGCAGCAGATAGAACCCAGCATCACCAAATCGCATCATCGAGAAGGCGACAGATAGGTGAAATGGAGCCCGGAAACCGAAGCTAACAAAGAAAGAGAACAACGAGTGCGAGAGCGTCAGAATCAGTTAGAAATGGAATTGAACAACGTCGACAGCAAAAAAAAATACATATACAGCAGCAAAATCAAGAGTTACATCTAAATTAGCAACATCTGCAAGACACATTTTGTCTGCCAGAGCACGACTGATCCTTTCAAAACGAAAAATAGAAAGCGGAAGCGGACAACCAGCTAAGGCGCCTGGAAATTGAAGTAACAAAAGGAAGCTCAAGAGCATCTGGGTTGCAGGCAGACGACGTAGAAAGTGTTGCATCAAGACGCAAGCTGAAAAGAGCGGCAGTCGGGGCAGATTCAATGGCCCAAATTTCTGGCCCTAGCCGCCAACTATCTCCTTATCTTGTGAACAACCCTTCGAGGAGTATCACTCAGAACAGAGGTGACAAACGTTTTGGCGCCTACCCGAAGACTACCCCGTTTTTCCAACCTGGTGTAGGGTTTTTCTCAACATAGAATTTCGCCAAGGTTTTCTTCAACTGCAAACAATATCAAAACTGCAGTCCTTGGTAAGTCCGAGCAACCAGTTTTTTAAATGAGATTATTAGACAATCGGATTCAGTGAAGAATCAGTGAGTGAAATTCCGGTTCTGCTGAGACTATTGAGCAGCTGCCATTTTGTTTTTTGGAAACATCAGATACTGCTATAAAGAGCATTTGTTTTTCAGAGTAGACTACAGTTTGATTCTTTATAACTTTAGTCTTTCATGCTATGAATTGCTAGATTTCAAGATCTTCCGAATTTTAGGTTGATTGAGTTTTGATGATAAAAAGTATCAACAATACTAGCAAATGATTGGGGCCTTACAAACGTCAGCACGCGATTGAAAATAGTTTCTAATTAAGGATATTCTTAACTTCAATCAAAATTAAACTTACAGTCCTTTAATACGTACGAGCGACTATTTGTTTATTCAACATTGTTAGACAATTGGATTACTTGAAGAAGCAGGCCGGCGTAAAGTTCGAGAACCAGTCTGTGACATTGCGGTTCTGCTGAAGATCTTGAGCAGCCGCAACAGATGTGAAAACCTTCAAATCCGAACAAGATTCAACCTCAATCATTGGTCTAGCAGAGAAGTTAGACAGTGACTCAGACGTGAAAGCAGTCGAACGAAGAACACTAGCAGACGCAAGACAGGATGGCGGAGACGTTTCACTCATCTCCAAGCATGCATAATCAAAATATGAAGAGCAACTCGCAGCCAAAAGCCTCAGACTACAACTGTCGAGGAAAACAATTGCAAACTCTCGCAATAAAAAAAACTACAAGGGCTCTATGAGGCCATCCTCGAGGGTACTGCCTTAGTAAAAACGATGCAGGACAGGGTTACAACAGAAAGACAGAAGGTCACAGTACTTCAGAGATTGGAAGTTGACTTTTTGGCAACCCGGAGCAGAGAAAGATCCCACGCATCCATTTAGCGGCTCACAATTCTGTACCCAATTACCAGGCAAAAATGAAACATCAAATGGATGAACTTGTGGGTGAACATACGACACGGAAGATGGTAACCAATCCACAAAAAGCAGCCCGATCAGCAAATCAAACTCCAAGGAAATAAACCGCACGAAAATGCCCTCAGAGGAGCGCTATGTGCAATCCCCCAAAAAGGGAAAACAAGCAAAAGCCAGATGACAGAATTCAAACTCTCAAATCTCCTACCAATTCGAATAGGAGACAGAAATGTTGGACTCATCTGAGAAAGACGACATAAAACACAAACTCCCATGGAGACGCAGCTCTCGAGGTGCCGTGCGGACCCTGATCAAGAGGCATTTTAATCGCGGTCAGGCTATGAACTTCCGGCACCCAAAAATGCGATCCGTTGTTGTTGCCCTACAGCCACCAGCCCCGATGCCAACATATCAATCAGCTTATACAACAACCACGAAAAACGCCTCAAATCATACGCACCTCAACTGCTCAACTGTACAACTTGAGTTTGACCAGACCGAACAGACAACAGCTGCCTAAACCCTAACCAACGAGGAACCCAATGCTAGTAAGGATGATGCAGAAAGATATCTTAATCCAGATGAACTGTAAATGCTCATTGCAAACAAAAACTGCCATGAACACTGAAATCAACCGTCACTTTAGAAGGTATTTGCACTTTATAGCATAACGTTAAATTTGTCCAAGCAGTATGTCTCAAAAAAATTTTCTCCAAACCGAGAAAAGTGGCACTAGGGCATAATCATTAGTACATCTTATATGCAGCAAATTATACCTCCACGTTATGCAGTAATCTTACCATACCTTATGATAATTTAGTTTGCTAGTTAGTCAATTCTCCGACGATTGACTATGTACTAGACAGGTACTTATCATGTCCAACTGTTTGTGTTACGTTGGCACCGAACCGACTAAGTGCAGTTCTGTCTCAACGCGTTGAACTAAATTTGGGCATCAATTTTTATTTCTCACATAGAATTAAAATATCATTTTATCCCCATAAAAATATCTGGGTTAGCAAATTAAACAAAATCATCAATTCCCTCAAATTTAAGTGTGAAAATTGTTGCTTGTGTCACCAAAGCAAAAAAATAATTTTTTAAATAAAAAATTAGCAAAGATTTATTAAAAGTTGCAAAAATAATGATATGTGGGTCCCAAGAATTTTTTTCAAAAAGTTCAAAAATTTCTCCTAAGCCTTTTTCTGGTCTTGGACGGTGATGCAGAGGTAAAAGCTTTGAACAAATAAAGCTAGCAAACGCAAGAAAAGTTGAATGTGAAGTGTCACGCATCTTCAAGGATGCATCATCACAGTTCGAAGAGCCACTCGCAGCCATAAGCCTCAAACTACAGTTCTAGAGGAAAACAATTGCAACCTCTCGCAACACAAAGTACCTATAAGGCCTCTATGAAGCCATCCCGAGTGAATTGTCTCTCAGTAAAATCAACGAAAGCAACGAAAACGACGACACGGTTAATATCAGAGTGACAGGACAGAAGGACACCGTATTACAAAGTTTGGAATTGGCCGGTTTTGGCAAACCGGAGCAGAGAAAAAAAGCCACCAATCAATTTCGCGGCTTTCAAGACTGTAGCCAATTACCATGCAAAACTGAAACATCAAATGAGGATCCATGCCAAAAACACAAAAGATTAAGAGCCTGGGTGAACATACGACACGGAAGAAGGTTAGCCAGCCACAAAAAGAAAGCAACCTGAACAGCAAATCAGCCTCGAGGGAGCAAACCAGCCGAGGTTTCCCCCAAAGAAGCTTTGCGCTCCTTTCCCCAAAAAGGGAAAGGTTGCGAAAACCAGATGACAGAACTCAAACTCCGAAAACTTCAACCAAAACGAATCTGAGAAAGAAACTTGGGACTGATCTGAGACCTACGATCTCAACACGCTCATCATCCCCTTAAGGAACAGCTCACGAATTTGATACAGGCCAACTCAGTTACATGCCCACCGCCCCGATACCATAATATCAATCAGCTAATACAGCAACCACGAACAAAGCCTCAACTCATACACACGTCGACTGCCCAGCAGTAAAACTTAAGTTTGACCAGACCGAGCACACAACAGCAGCCCAAACCCTCACCAACGAGGAACTCAAGGCTCGCCAGGATGATGCAGAAAGATAGATTAACCCCGATGAACTGTGAAAACTCAATGTAAACAAAAACTGCCATAAACTCTGAAATCAACTGTCACTTTAGAACGTTTTTGCACTTTTTAACATAGTTTTAAATTTGTTCAAAAAGTAAGTCTCAAAAAATTAACCTCCAAAAGGGGTAATGTGGAACTGGTGCAAAATCATTAATACCTTTATGCAGCAATTTAACACCTCCTCGTAATGCAGTAATCTTACCGTACGTTATCATAACTTATTTTGCTATTGAGTCAATCGATCAACGATTGACTATGTACTAGACAGGTAATTAACTTTGTCCAACTGTTTGTGTTACGTTGGCACCGATCTGAGTAAGTGCAGTCCGGTCTCAACGTGTTGAACTAAAGTTGCGCATCAATTCTTGTTTCTCACATAGATTTACAATCTCATACTCAGGCGTACGACAGATAGTAGGAACCATCGACAAATTACCTCAAATTTAAGTCAATTGATGCATGGGTCACCAAAGCCAATAGAACATTATAACTTTTTCAATTTCGAATAAACAGCGAAAAACTGTTAATAGTAACTGGATCCTAAAAATTGTTTCTCTAAAGTTTAATGTATTTCCTTAAACCCTTTTGTGTCCTATAGGTCTTTTTCTGCCCTATAAAAACAAATACATCTGAAACAAAACAGAAAAAATGCAAAAAATTAACGGTTAAATTATTTTGTACTTTGTTTCTTTTGTCAAAATTGGAACAAACAAAAAAAACAATTAGACTAGCATAATACTCTGCAAGGCATAAAAGCCTTTAAAACTATGACCGAAGAAAAAAAATAAAAATTTGAAGAAAATTGTTAAAAACATTGAAAAAAGCTGCGTTAAGGGCTCAAAAACAGCAATAATTGCCTTTTTTAAAAAAAGTTTTTTCGACTTTTTCAATTCATTAGGCACCCGGAAAGCTACTACAGCTAGCTGAGGTCTGCCATTGCAACTTAATTGCCGGCCAGTCTTGCCTATTTGACCCTATTCTAAAGCACAAAGGCATGGAAAAAGCGTGAAAACGTCTTACAAGTCCTGAAAACAATTCAGCGAAACACTAACAACTTTTGCAGGTGACCAGCTGACTAATTGAACAATACCTACCACACAAGCAGATAAAATTAGCACCTCAAATGCGGAGAAATACGGAAATAGTCCCAATCAAAGTGTTCTAATTTGCAAAGGAAGCGTCTTGAAAGACAAAATGTTCCATACGAAGAAACGGTAGATTTTCTGGCGTCAAAAAATTAAAACAAAAAATTAAAGTTCATACATGAACAGAGCACCAAGCTCACGTGATTAATGACTAATTCGCTCTGAGTTTTTGGGTCTAAAAATAATCTCAAAACTTCAAGAACAAAAATGAAAACAATCACAATGTTGTCTAGTCCTCCTCACTTGTGTCCCCACAACTATTTGTTTCTTTTCGAGTTTGCCTAATTTTTAAATTGCTTGCGAGCATAGATCATGCTCCGCAAACGTGGCAAACAACGGCAATACAGACAAAATACTATAATTAATACTTTATTTATTACTTTATATCAAAAAGTTAGCAAAAGTTACATAACTGTCTCACTCATGTCTTGACGCTAATAACCACAAAGCAAAAAACTATTCCATACATAGACAAATAATTTTTTTAAAGCTTCATAACAGAAAGGTTAAAAAATTGTTTTTTTAAAAAAAATGCAAGTTTTCTTGAAAAGTGTCCAGAATTTGTTTTTAATAACTTATCAATGTCAGTACACCTAACCAAAATTCCATGGTCAAATTCATAAAGTTTCCATTGGTCGCCAGTGGTTAGAAAATTTCAAAGAAACTCGAGAAAAAATGGTTTGTTTTTTTTTTGAAAATTCTAAAAAATATATAATTATTCTTTATTGAAAAGCAATTTATGTCCAAAAAACACTCAAATAAACCAGCGTTAAATTAATAACAACTTCCGTGGCCACTGTGAAACAAAACCTTCTAAGCAGATAAGAGAGAGACTTTAAAACAACAAAATGATGATCGCAAGTTTTACAGAACAGACACAAAATTTTCGGACATTAAAATCTCTATAACTAATTTTCGGACATTTTCGGACATTAAAATCTTTAGCCTCAAAACAGTTTCATTGGCCCTAAAGGCGCTGGACTTAAAGACATTCTGGACTTTAGCTCGACTCAGATTTTTTGCAAAAGACTTTAGCTGGACCCAAAATTTTACAAAAGACTTTGGCTCGACCCAAAGTTTGTGCTGGACTTAAACTCGACACAATGTTTGCAAACAAAGTCGAGTTAAAGTCTTTTCATGGGTCCATCATTAGTCTTTTCATAAGTCTGCTTTTTTGCCATTAACGTTTTACGTGCAATATTGCATATAACGTCCGGTTCTGCTTCTGTATGTACAGAGGCACGAAAAAAATTTAAAAAGTTTCGAATTTTCAAATAAAACAGACTTATGAAAAGACTAATGGTGGACCCATGAAAAGACCTTAACTCGACTTTGCTGGTTATTAAAAGACTAATGCTGGACCCATGAAAAGACCTTAGCTGGACTTTCTTCCTAATGAAAAGACTTTAGCTCGACCCATGAAAAGATATTAGCTCGACTTTAACTAGGAACCTCGACAGTGTAATTAAAGTCAATATTGGCCCCCCCTACTAGACTTTTAAAGTCTTTTCATAAGTCGAGGTCTAGGCCTGGGAAACCTGTAATATTGAATGCAAGAAATTAGACGATCAATATTACTATAATACAATACCCTGAAATTACTTGAAAATTAAAAATACTTAAATTTTAATTATCGTCATGTAGATTAAAAATAGTGTTGTTTGTAAATAGTTTTAGTTTTGTTATCTGGACTTTTATTTTGATCTTACTTTGCTGAAAATTTTTCCTCGCACAACGATGGTGTAAAAGTGATGCTTGAAGTTGTGGTGCATTTAAGGAGCAGAGTTTTTTCGGAGTTCACTGCCATTAGGGCTCTTATGAAGCTAGTCTAACTATAAAAGAATAAAAATGATTTGTTTATAAATATAAATGGGCTATATTACCATAAGTTACTTATTTTAATAATTCAACTTTACTGGTTTTTTTCTAGCTGATTTTGTTATCATAAAAATTAAGTATTTGGTGCCCTGTTTGAAACCTCAGACACAAGCTACCTCTGATCAATGCACGTCAAGACTTTGGACTCGATCAAATCTTACCAGACCAAAGCGACTTCCAACCAAACAGACATTTATGCAACCAGGTGTTTCGTTCGGCTTTCGTTCGACCCTTATATATTATGCAGCTTTGGGACCAACACTCCTCTAATCTCACAATCCTCAAGTCTTTGCCCTCTAATCGGAGTATTTTTCTGCACATGAGTAGTGGATAAAACAAGGGATTCAATCGCGCATGTCGAATCGGGCCAAATTTTACTGTTTGTTGAATCCCTTGTTTTATCCACTACTATATATTAGCTCTATATTCAAACAAAAAATCAAAAAAAAATCAAAATAAAATCAAAAAATCAAAAACCAAAGCAAAATTCACATTGCACTCTTTAAGAGTGATTCCCTTTTTTTAATTTTTTTTTCATATTTTTTATTTCAAATTATCTATACTCTTCAATAAATTTATATTTTCTTTTACTTTCTCTATATTTATTCCATTATTAATAAGAAATGATACAAAATTATAATATTTACACCAACAACTTTCCTCAGTTTGGCTAATAACTAAAGGACTTACAGTCTTGCTTTGCCAACTAGGATTATTGGTTTCTCAGTTATATTTCTACTAAATCCTCTAGTTAATTCTACATCTGGATGTTGTTTCTTTACATGAGCCCGTATCCCATCATATCTCACAACAGAAGTACAATATGGACAATTAACTTTAGCTGAAGTACAACTTCTACATGGATACTTACCCTCATCAAAATCAGTTAGTGGTTTTATATAATTAAATTTATTACAACTTCTAATTAGGACTTCCGGGCTAAGGTTAGGGTTAGGGTTAAGGTTAAGGTTAAGGTTAGTGTTAGAGTTAAGGATAAGGTTAGGATTAAGGTTAGGGTTAATGTTAGGGTTAAGCTTGGGGTTAAGGTTAGGGTTAGGGTTAGGGTTAGGATCTGAGTTAGAGTTAGAGTCATAGATAGAACTAGAACCAGAACCAGAACCAGAACTAGAACCAGAACTAGAGCTAGAGCTAGAGCTAGAACTAGAGCTAGAACTAGGGTTAGAACTAGAACTAGAACTAGATTCTTTTTTTAAAGAATAACCCCATGCAGAAAAATCATTTGCACAAATACCACTTAATATTATATTACCACACATACATTTATCAGTTTTATCTTTATGACATGATTCATAATGATATTTTAAAACTGCAATGTTTTCATATTTATAGTTACACTCTAAACATTGTAAAAGCATTTCTAATAGGGTAAACTTTAATATTTACCTAATCATTTCACAGGGTAATATTTAGCCATGATTTCAATTAAATCTTTAGAATTATCTTTAGATGTGATACACTCTGCTAAATATTCATTTCCTAACGTATTGAGTGTATTAGTTTTACATCTCGTATCTAAAATCAATTCAAGGTCTAATTCTTTTTTATCTCTAACAAAATTTATAATCTCTTCTCTATATTCTTCATTATTTCCATTTAGTCTGGTTAAAAACTTTCCTCCCTTTCTATTCAAAATTCTCATCTCTTCATTGACGAAGTCACAGTTACACTGATTTATATATTCCTCTTGCATTGTATTTTGTGAATTAGCAAAGCTACTTCGTTGATCATTATCCAACTCTTCTCCATAACCAACGTTAACTAATGTATTTACTCTACTCAGCATTGTGCTTGCTCCCATTGCTACACTCCCAGCATTTCTTGATATTATATCAGGATAAATATAACTAAATTTAATAAAACCTGAGCTTGTAATTCCACCAATAGTTGATAAACTTTTTATACCCTTTCCCATAATCATTTCTTTAGTTAGAACATCATTCTGTATTTTAATATTATTTCAAGAAAGAAGTTTATTAAAATAAAACTGATAATTATCTTGATTAATAACATTTCTATCTGTTGCATTAATCATTAGTGGTTTCATATACGCTATAAGTTTATTTATATCTTCTCTTTCTAAATCATCTTTTAAACTAAGAGCTTTTAAATCAAGGAAACGAACTCTTGAATCATATATCATTGTTCTATTACTATTAATAATAATAAAATTATTTTCCTTTTTATTATATATTTAATTATACCATGACGAAGTTCATCCGACATTCCATCTGTACAATTATAATGGTTACTAATTAACTCATTAATTATTTTATTGAAGTCATGTTCACATTTATATATCTCATTAAAGTTTTTAAATAGATCAGGTCCATTATAAGTTGTTAAATAAATAGTATCACAACTCATTCTTGCTGTATTAATTATTTGAGCTTGTTTATGACACATAAAAATCAATTGAATATTATAATGTCTACCTTCAGTAAAAAAAATAACCTATGTCCTTATTTAACCTATCAGCCATATTATCAAGTACTACTACACAATTTTGAAATTTATGAATATCATTTTTTGTGATCATATTTATATCACATTTATTAAACCCAGTATAAAACTTATTAGACTCAGGATCTATCCAGTCACTGTCATCTTTACACACTATAACTATATTTTTAGCTTGGTCTTGGTTTTGGTTTTGGTTTTGGTTTTGGTCCTGGTTTTGATTTTGGACTGAGTATAAATTTAAGTATTGTCTAATAAAATATGTTTTCCTTGTAGCAGTTCCGGCATAAACAATAGTATGTAATGGTGACTTTTCATATTCAAATCTAACTAGACTCCTATTCATAAATTCACCAAAGCTTTCTTCTAGTTTTGTGTATTTACTCGGTATTGAATCATATATTATATAACTAATTCCAATTATTATAATAAGAGAAAAGTATACCGCCTTTATCCATTTTTATATATTAAATTTATTATATAAAAATGATCATCCTAACTTTTGAGGAACTCAATAATAAATTTAATATTGATAATAGTGCTATGAGTGATATCAGAATAAAAGATAATGGTAAAGATATAAATCTAACACCAATTGAAATTGTAATGAGAGATCAAACTCCAAATAACACAAATGATCCACAAAGTAGCTTTGCCATTCCTAACTTCAACATCATTGTAAATCTTCATCCAATTGAAGGTACACATTGGGTTTTAGTTATAAGAAGAGAAGATGGTCCTGTGTATTACTTTGATAGTTTTGGTGTAGAAACCCCACCATTATTCCTAGAATATGTTGATCTAGGCTCTAATGAGAAAATACAACAATATGATGAATCCTTTTGTGGGGCTTTTTTATATATATGAGCTATCTTATTGATAGAGGATTTAGAATTAAAAGTGCATTGAATATTCTAGTTAATCAATGTAAATATCCAGGAAAATATAATGAGTGTTTTTGTTTAAGTTGTAATGTTAATGTTAATGATAATGATAATGTTAATGTTAATGTTAATGATAATGATAATGTTATTGATAATGATAATGTCATCGATAATGATAATGATAATGATAATGATAATGTTAATGATCTACGAAGTAGCTTTGCTAATAAGGTTAAAGATAATGATAATGTTAATGATAATGATAATGATAATGATAATGATAATGACATTGATAATGATAATGATAATGATAATGTTAATGATAGAGATAATTTTATATATCAGGGAACCCGATTGGCTAGCCACGAGCAAAGCTCGTTCGCAGATATATTTGGTGGAAAAACATCAAAAGTTTAAACCTAATAACAATAGTCCTACTAACAGTATCTCTGTAAATATAAATGAAGATCTACAATCTTGGCTAAATGATGATGATATAATTACTGGAGCCACGATCCCAGATAACTTTAGATGTATAATATCTGGTCCTAGTGAATGTGGTAAGACATTCTTATTAAAAAAAACTAATTCTAGCTAGTATATTTTTTGATAAGCTATACATCATTGGACCTACTGGTGATCAATACAATGGATTTGAAAGAATAATCCCAAAAGCAATTATAGAATTTATTAAAGATATAAACGACTTACTATCTCCTGATAAACTAACCAAAGATATAAAGATACTAATGATATTCGACGATGTAAGAGCCAAATAACCAGTTATTAATGAATACTTTTGTAGAGGTAGACATAATAATTGCAATATGATATATCTTAATCAAAACCTGTTCTCTCTGGATAGGCAGAGTGTTAGAGAGAACTGCAATCTATTTATTTTATTTGAACAGAGAGGTAAAGTCCTAGCATCGATATATCAAGATTTCTTTAATAATGTTGAACTTAGTCATAATGATTTTGCTAATATTTGTAGTAAGGTATGGTAAGAGCCTTATAATTATATTGTCATTGATATAACTAAAAGTAAAAATATTAATGGTAAACTAAGAATTAATTGGGATCGGAGAGTTTTGTAGTTTAGTCTGAGTTTAATCTTAAGTTTATATCTACATCTATATTTATATCTACACCAGATGGGGCTTCGCCCAGCTGACAAAGTTGCTAGTTACACTAGATCAACGAAGTTCTTAACACAAATGTAAAGTAAAACTTAATACATCACCATTAAAGTTTATAGGTCTTCCATGCTCATCTTTAATAGAAATTCAATATATTTTATTCTATCTTTAGTTACATTTTGATACAAGCTATTAGTTGGTATAATATTTATCAAAAAGCCTGGTGATTCAGTTAGATTAAAAGTATATAGTATTTCTGTATCTTTACCATTATCTTTATCTCCAGATATAATATTATAATGAATGTTAATATTATTGAAACCCATAATATCAATAATTTTCTGAGAATTATATTTACCTTTTTTTATAAATTATTTTTCTAAATCGCAGTAATGAGGCTATTGAGTTTTCTATATCAAAGCTGAGTGCTCCTTGTTTTAATTCCATGAAACATTTCATCTTATTCTTATCAGGTTCTATTATAACATTACCATCATTTTCTTCTTTTATTAATTCTGCTATGTCAGTTAACTCATATGCTCCCGGTGTAATAGTTGAAAATAGCAACGGGATTCCTTTATAATTATAATTAGGTATAGATGTAATGTTTGGGCTTGAGGTAGAGATAGGGTTAGGGTTATGGGCAAAGTTAGTGTCAGAGCTAAGAGCCTAAGGTAAAGCTTCTTCATCTTCTATAACAGTACTAGCATATAGGAATTGATTATTTCTCCTATTCACATTAAACACTGAATTATAAAGAGATAATCTAATTAAACCTAATTTTGTTGTATTAAGTATAGGTTCACTAAAGTTAAACTTTTCTGTTGGCTTTAACATTCTAAAGTTAAGTGTATAATCTTCTTTAGTTTTAAATAAAGCATCATGTATCTTTTGAAGTTCCCATAAGATTAAAATTTGTGTCATTTTTTATATTCAAATATTAGATTATATTTATGGTTATAGCCATAATTATGGTGAAACATCGGTGGAATCGCTTCACGGATGGGCGAGGCCCCATAGTCTTAGTTATCGGTTTAACCGCTTCGCGGATAATTAAAAGTTAAATTTTTATCTAATAAAAATGGATTTTAATTTGGATACAACTTATGGTTATAATAATGATATACATAAAAGTAAGATTATAAAATATAAACCAAATAATCTGGCAACCATGAATACAATCAATACTAACATTAATATCATTCTCAATAGAGAAGAAAATCATTTAAATTTACGTGATTCATATCTAGAGATAGAGTTTGTTGTATCAAATGACGCTGGTGGTGTATTTGCTAATGATGCTAATATCAGATTAGTTAATTATGGTATGATGGCATTGTTTATTTCAATTAAGCTTGAAACTAGTGGTGGTAGGACTATTGAAAATATAGATCATTGCCAACCTAATCTATTGGTGTATAAGTTATCAACTAGTACTGATGATGAAAATGAGAGTGGTTTTGTTAAAAATCAAGGCAATAGAGATAGTCAACTTAAAGGTGACCATATTGCTGCACAACAAGTTCATATGTATATGCTGATTAAGATGAGTGATCTATTTGGTTTCGTAAATGATTTAGAAAAGATTATATATGGTTTAGGATTTAAACTATTATTAAAAAGAAATAATAATGATAGAGCTCTATATAGAGTTAATGCTAATCCTGGTGCAGTTGCTAATAATGGTAATATCGAAATTAGAGATATTTTATGGTGTGTACCTAGTATTGATCCTAGTAATGATAATAGAATTATTGTGCAAAAGGGTTTAAGTAAAAAGAATAATGTAGACTTTAGCTATTATGAAAGAAAGACTCTTTATAAGAATGTACCCCAGGCTACTAACTTGTTGTTTGATCTTGGTATGGAAAGTGGTATGGAAAGACCACAAAATATAATAGTTGGTTTTGAAAATATTAATGTTAATGAACAAACTCATGATGCAAGTACATTTGATATAATGAATGTTACTGAATGTTATTGTAAGATTGGTAGTAAGTTTTATCCCGAGGATAGAATGAATATTAATTATGGAACCAATAATTATAATGAGGCTTTTAAAGAGATTGTTAGCTTTAATAAAGATTATAATGGGCTACCACATAATATAAAACCATATATAAATCATAGAACATTCAAAAGTAGTTATAGAATATATGTATTCGATAATAGATATCAAAGGGATCATATAGGTTCACAACCAATACAACTTAATTTTAAATTTAGTGCTGCAGTTGCAGATGTTATATGTCATGCATTAGTATTAACTAGAAAGGTTATTAGTGTGAATAGTGATGGTAATAAGATGGATGATATAGTGTCGTAGACACTAATAGCCGGAGGCTTATAATCTCATGAACATATTCTTAGTTATAATTAAGTCATAGTTATAATTATGACTAGAGTCCATGTCATTATTTTTTTATTTGTCTAAACAAAACCCCCAGCATAAATAATATCTAGTTTCTTTTTATTCTCTAGAGATAAGCCTCCAGCTTCAAGCTTAATCTCAGCCTTGGGCCTAACCTTGGGCTTGGACTTGGGCTTAGGCTTAGGCTTAGGCTTAATAACAACAAAAGAATTATACTTTTTAACTTCCATTATTTTTTATATATAGAAATGAGTCTTTTAAATAAGTTCAAAACTAATTCATATTGTGTTGGAGGTGGACATTAGTGGTACTAATAACATAAGAGGTTTTATTACTTCAAAGGTACTAAAATGTTAAAGGGTAATTATGTTAAGTGTAAGAGAAATAAGTCAATGACTGTTAGTGATGCAACAATAGACGCAGAGTGTTTGAAAGTTTTCCTTAAAAGTGTTGGTACGGGCTACGGTTTTTTTTGGAAAGAAAATTGCTAATAATCCAGCAAGAGCATTAGAAATAGCAAGTAAAATAGGAAGTGCAGCTGCATCTATAAATCCTAGAGCTGCTTTATCAGCCACACCTGATTTAATTAAATTTGCAACTACTGGTGAAGGTATAAAGGAAATACAAAAAGGAAGAGGGTTATACTTAGGTACTAAGAAGAGATAATTATTTGATTATGACTATGATTGTATTATGTTTATATTTATGTTTATGATTATGATTATGATTATATTATATTTATGATTATGATTATGATTATGATTATGATTGTGTTTAAATTATGTTTATGATTATTGATCTGCAAAGCAGGTTCCCTGATAAATATTAATATTAATATTATTATTACTAAACACATTATTATAACTAAACACTAACAATTTTAGTTCAAAAAAACACTCAGCTCGTTTTTCTTTTTCTTCTTATAATCTTAATATACCTTAACTAATTCATTATACTCATCATTATCTATTATATCATCATTCATTGATTTAGTATATAGTCTATTAAACTTATCACTAAACTGTTTACTTAAAATATACATTTGTGAATACTTTATAATTTTATTTCTAATTTTAGTATTAATTGTTTTTTGATAATGAACCACAAACAGTTGCTGTAGCAAAAGCTGTTGGTATAGAATAAGCTAATCATATACCTGTTAATGCAACTGATGTTGATGTTGCAGTTGTTGCTATAGATGATAATACTATTTCTGTTATCTCAGCTACGTTAATATAATTCTTATATCTACTTAACTTCTTATTATAGTTATTAGTTTCAGTTTCATAATAATTTCTAATATCTTTTATAATGTTAATATTGTTATTAAATTTATTATTAGCTTGAATCTTTTCATTTATCAATCTTTCTGATACTGATGACAAATCTGGATATAGTAATCTCTCACTCGGTGCTGTTGGGTTAGTCATAGTTTCGGTTATTTTAATTAGTAAAACTCCTTTGTATTTCTTTAGTTATATCTTCTTGTTTAAAACCATAATGCTTCTCTAGACTTTCTTGTTCTTTAAAATCACGTAACGTACTTCGTAAAAGTATAGCAATTATATATTGTACTATTGTACTACCTTTTTTTAAAGGGCTTCATCTATAAAAGAATTAGTCTTTTTATTAACTTCTTTAAATTCTTTTAGCCCAGTAGTAAACATTTCATCTAGTTGTATGTTAGTGATATTCTGATTAAACTTAATGTTATCAAATTCTTGTTTTAATTGATTATATTTAGAGATAGTATCTGCAGCAGCATTATTACAAAACTCAACAGTATTTCTGACTTCATTTGTTGATTCAATAAACTCATTAATTAGTTCTTCATTAACGTGTGTTTCATTTAGTTGTAACGTTTTAGTTGTAACTTTATCAAAGTCACCCTTTCTTAGTTCAGTTATGTTTCTACTTAAAATGTCTATTTTATTAGAAGAGGATAATAAGTTATTGTCACAATACTCTTTATTAACAACATCTTTTTCATCTATCGGAGGATATACATTTGTAATTTTATAGGTATCCTTCATATCAATATTATCATTATTTTCTAGGAATAACCCACGAGCCTTACTTACTGTTAAGTTGTTTGTTGATCCGTGAAGCGGGTTCCCCGATTGATGATGCCAGCGCCCAGTGGATCTATTTGGTTGGTTAAATCTATTTCTTGTCATTAATTATATTAAGAATTATACTTAATGATTCTAAAACTTTATTATTAGATTCAAAGTCAAACCCGGATTAAATAGTTCCTGTTCATAATATTCACCTTCTATTATCTCTCCATCCATATCTTCTATCTTATATGTTGGTGGTTGTGTTTTTAGAACTTCATTAACTTTAAACAAGTCTCTACTCCAATTAGAAGTGTAACCTTTAGAGAAGATATTACGTTTATCTACATGTCTAACATAATCACCAGCTTTAAAATTAGGTTTAATATTCTTGAAACTAAAACTGTATTTAATTTTATCAGGATTATTAGAAGCATCAACTGGTGTCATTTTAATTGTTGAGTGAATGTTATTGTTATATGTTACAACAGCATCATTTAATATATTTACCCAATTACCATCGCCATTGATAAACATAGGTTTATTTATTATGTGTAATGTTCTATTAAATCTCTCTATGAATACAGCCTTTAAATCACTATAAGTAGAATAGAGTTTTGTTTCATATTCTTTAAGTAAAGATTTAAATGTTTTATTGTAAAACTCATTACCTCTATCTACCCATAGCTTTTCTGGTTTTATAGGTTCAGAGCCACCTTGTGGATGTACACTTAATACTATTTTAAAACCATTAGTTATAAATAAACCAGATTTATTCTTTAATGGAACAGCCCATGCATTTTTCGTGAATGTATCTATAACAGTTAATATAAACTTATAATTATTATTGTATTTACTTAGAGATGACTTATCAAATAAATCAGCTGACCATGTTTCATCTTTATATAATTGTATTATTCTTTCTCTTCTAAACTTTGTTATTCGAGGACTGAATACTTCTTTAGCTAGTTGTTGTTGTTGTTGTTGTCGTTGTTGTTTTCCCACATTTTTTATGGACGTAGTCATGGTTTCGCCTTTTTTCCATAGTTAAAAACAAAATTATCTAGGTGGTCTTGGTTAATAACATTCATAGATAATAGTTGCTTAGATATATCTAGCATTTCATCATATAATCCATCATGACCAGCTTTTGTTTCTAGTATTAAAAATTCTAATCTTTCTATTAAACTATTTGGATCTGCGTAGCAGTTTCCCTGATCCACGTAGTGGTGGCAAATTTGTTCGTTAGGGTTGCTGTTTAATCCCCTACCACATACATCATCTTTTACCCCTATTATACGTTTTATTGTTCTATATCTAGCGCTTTTCTTATCCCCTTTTCCTAAATCATATCTAATATCCTTTAAAAACCTTTTATTTTGGTTTTCATCTTCCTCGATTTCACCATGTTTTATATTAGGGTTAGTAAGAAAGTTTATAAACTCATCTGACAATTCATATATATTATCCTTAACTATAAAAGCATTTTCTTGGTAAATTAGTTTAACACCGTTCATTTCAAATTCACCAATAACTAAATTTCCGAACTTTAATTTAATTTGGGGATTAGATTGAACTAACTTTAAATTAATAATTTGAGCCGTGTCTTTATCTACTAACATTCCTGGTTTTTCTCGAGCTTCCTCTACAGCTTTGCCATTGGACTTCATTAAAGCTTCAATAAACTGGGAGCCAGCTTGCTGGATCATCTTAGTTTGTTTATCTAACTCTTGATTTTGCCAATCTATTACTCTTAATGTTTGTTCACTTAATGCTAGATTGTGTTCAGTGTTTGCATCTAGTGTTTTAGTTGAAGGATCAAATAACCCTTCTATTTCTCCATAATATTCTTGTTGATTTATTCTATCTTCTAATCTATTCTTTCTGTTTAGTTTTTCTAGTAGATAGTTTAATTCTATATGTTCATCTAGCTTAGCCATTTTATATGTATTGAAAAATTATAATAAGAGTAAAAAATGGATAATGAAATTTCTATTGATGAAAACTACTCTGAGATAAAAAAGTGTTTAGCTTTTGGAAAACAATATCGGGCTATCAGGGAACCTGCTTCGCAGATGGAAGAGTTTATCGACCAAACTAGGGATCGCTGGCATGATGAATTAATAATTTCAAGTTATTCTAAATATTTAGATGAAAGGAAAACCAGTAAAATAATAAAATTTATAGTAAATAACAAAAACAAATTAACTAGAGGAAATAGTGATTTGGAAAAAACTTTGGAGGAATAATGATCTATAATGTACTAACTACTAAACCAGGAGATGCAATTGATCATTTTATAAAAGGAAGTATAGAATATTATTAACCAGTTTTATGTTTTTTATTTAGTCTTATAAATCGATAAACCCTAGATGGAGTCTGTTCATAGATCAGAGAAACTGCTTCATAGATGAGCGAAACTATCAGGGAACCTGCTTCGCAGATGACTACGTCCGTTAGTGAAACTGCTTCGCAGATCATTATATAATCTAATATAGGCTTCAATTAACTTTCTATCATCATTAGTGGTTAGTTCTAAAATATTATTTATTAACAAGTCTTTATTGTATTTATTATCTAACTCTGTTGAAGTAGTATTAATCAGAGAACCTGCTGCGCAGATCTTTTTTATTGAATCTCTTCTAAATAAACATAGTTCGTTATCATGTGGATAGCTTTTTATATTGTTTACATAAATTCTTTTATCATCAAATATATTTAAACTAATCTTACTTGTTTTTGTTGTTGTCATGTTATCGCCAAATTTTGTATTCTACATTCATCTACTGTTCTCTGTGTATTATTCATTAATTCATCATAATAATCTATGTGCCTAGCATTATTATGCTTCTTTATTCCTTTTTCTTTAGTGTTTTTAGGATAATTTTTGAAGCTATATTTTTCGGGGGACAATGCTACAAATTCCTCAATAATCCTAAACCCGAGCTCGTGCTTAAACTTGCCGGGGACTTTTTTATTAGTTTTTATAGGTATGTCTAGATTACTTAAGTCCATATGCTCATCACTAACTTTACCTTCATTATAACTTAATACAAAACTGTTCGTATCCATATAGTGAAGTGTTAGATCTTTGAGGGATGGTTGTAGAAAATTATAGAATACATCAAACATATGTAATTTGCTAAGTTCGAGTATTGTTACTCCTACATATACAGGTGAGCTATATTCTATTTCTTTCTTTATAAATTCTATTTGGCTATAATCTTTATATCTAGTTATATTCTTAAATGTTGGTTTACTTACACTTTTCATTATCTTTTCTTCATCATGCAGGAACTTGCTTTGAAAGAAGTGTAGAGGATTCATGCAAATTCTTCCATATAATGAGTTATTCATTAATTTCCTTACATCCTTTTCTGCTTCAAATTTAGGTGTTGCTCTTTTATTCGTATTGTTTTGTATATAATCTCTACATATATAATCTTGTTTAAATTTAGATACTCTACGTATTTTTGTTACTTTTACTCCCATCTTAACATAGAACTTTAACATCCTATAATGAACCATATATTCTAATTTGTTGTTTTGGTCTAAGATTAATTTCTCTGATCTTGCCTTGCCCCCATCTCTTTCTCTGTAACCTAATTCATTATCATTTATCTTTCTCTTATTAGGCATTGGTGCTAACTGTTCTGTTCTCTCTTTACATTCATTAGTATAATCAATATCACAAACTATATAGTAACCATGATCACTATCATCTGGAGTATTCAATATTGTATCGAGGAACCCGCTTCGCGGATCTAGAGTAGTCGTAGTAGTAGGAAATTAGAAGTCCTTACAAGGTAACTTTGGCATCATTGCTTAACCATATAGGTTGTTTGCGTCTATGTACCATCTGGTCTTACCATCACTGTTATCTATATATCTATCACCCATTATTCCACATATACCACCTCTCTTTGCTCCAACAAAATCATCTCGCATTTGTTTATCTTGTAATGTATCTAATGGTACACCGCTTGACATTAACCAACAATAAAAACTATAACCTGGGAAGACTTAAATAGAGTTGGGGATTGAGCTTGAATTCTTTCATGCTTAGTTTAACATATTCATTCATGCAATAGTCTAATATTTCGACATCTTTCTGTAAGTACAATATAGTTAGATCTTTACCAGTTTTATGACTGTTTTCAATATTAAAGTTACCTACTTCTTCTTGTGTTGGTAATTTATTATGTAGTGAGGATTTGAAGTCTTCTATTTTTAGATTACCTATAAGATCATTATGGGTAGCTTTGCTACTATACGACTCTAAACGAAAGTATTCACATGGATATAATTCACATGGATTAGTTTTACATCCGTATATCTTTGCCATTTGATCTAGAGGCATAGCTAAGAAGTTATAACTATCTAAGAATTTGAGACAACCAATGGTAAACATATTAGACTGACCAGCAGCTAGTGGTATGTTATCTACTTTTCTTTTATCATTATTCTGTTTAAAGAGTTCACTGTATAGTAGGTTGAAGTCATTGCCAGAGCCATTATGGAATATTACTGGAATGAAGTTTTGTTCTTTGTATCTTAGATTACATATTTTAAATGCTGGTCCTCTATATTTACCAGTTTCATGACAGTGATCTCTTACTTTATTATTACATGTTTTGCTGCAGATATGACAAGTGTTATTAGTTTCATGATATAATTTATCTTCTTCTGTGAATATCATTTGTTTGTTGCGCTTGCCAGTTTCTATTTCTAATAGATCTCTAACAAATCTTCCGATGCAGCCTAGACCGAAGTAGTGTTTGAAGTTACCTTGCCAGGTGTAACCCACAGCTATTGGAATATTTTCTTTCAGCTATTACATATTTTAAATAAATAGTTGAGACTTCAAAAAAGCAACATTCTATATCGGCAGTTATAATATTTTTTATATTTGACGTTTGTGTTCATTTATAAAAGTAATATGTTCTTTCTTAGGACAAACAATCTCTGGTTTTAATGGGTTGTTGCATTCGTGTTTATCATATTTAGTTTGTGAGTTAAACCAATATGTACACCTATCTTAATAATAATATTTTATGTTGTTTTTATTTGGTCGTTCTCACAGGGTTTCTATATTTTTTATTAGGGCACAGTGTTCTATTTGACCATTACTCCAAACTAGTATTCTTACATCTTTTCTATCTTTATTAAAATCATCCACTTGCTTAAACAATTCTATTTTGCCCCCACCACAAGGTGTGTATACCCAAATTTTAATATTATACAATTTCAGTATTCTTATTATATAAGCAAAATCATCTTCATGTTGTTGTCTTGGTTCAATTAGTTTATCTACAAATTTACTTTCTCGAGTTGCATGGTGTGGGGCGGGATGTAGCCAAGCAGTTATAGTTAGTTGTAAGCAATTGTATTTATAACTACGTATATTTAATATCGATTTAGAGTTTTTGAGATCAGGAGGTAAATCCATATAACTACCAATAGATGCTTTAGTTGGTTCAATGTTTAACTGAATACTTCTTATTCCAAGAATCTCAAAATCATAACCATAACCTTCAAATGTTTCTTTTTCGAAAACTAACCACCGATTGAAGTCACCATATTCATATATTGCATTATTATTAATATAATCAGCATTGAAAAATATTTTAATAGTTTTAACTTCTTCTTTGGTTCTCTTCTTATAATCACATTCAACCGTGATCTTATATTTAAAACTCTTAACTTTTCTGAATTGGTAACAGTTTTTAACTTCTTCTAAAGAATAATTAGTTGCTTCGTCTATATCTTCAATGTAATTCCCACCTTTATCAGTAATATAAAATTCTCTCATGTTCTGGCTGGAGTTTATATCGAAGTCTTCTGTGTTTTCTAGATACTTACGATTATGACTATATGAATTAGTAGTTAGAGCTATTTTGTTCCTAAATTCTTCATTACATTCTTTACATTCATACTTAATTTTAGAGTAGATTTTGTTTTCGGGTTCGGGTACTCCTTAAGTTTTAGTTTTAATAAAATCTTTAGTTTTAATAATATAATCATCTTCATCCAAATTATACACCTTCTCTAAGATTTCTTCTTCTTCAGACTCAAACATTTTCTCCAATAGTTCCTTATGTTTGAGATCGTATGATTGATGTCTGTATAAACCCTTCTTTGTTTCAAAGGATAGATTAAAGACATCGCAGAAGTTTATGGCACTAGTATTAGTTGATTGAGACATGATGTGTTTATTTAGGGAAATAAACAAAAAATTATTTTTCGAAAAATGAAAATGAAATGCAAAAAGTGTATAAATAAACGTTGGAAAGAATGTTGTAATAATTGTAAAGAATTAGAATATTCTTGTTATGTATGTAAAAATATGGTTAAAGTGAAAGATTATATAGAACATTTGGGATATCATTTGGCATATCAAACATATATCATTATATAGATTTAGAAATAGGAAATGCAGACTATGTATTTATCTTCATAGATATAGATATGGTCACACTAGAAATCAATTCAGAGAGCATGTTTATAAGTATATTATTCAAGAAGACACAGACATACACCAATCACTGTGTTTCCACCGATCTCAGTGTTTTTTGTCTGTGCTCTTTTTGTTCAAGTTATCCACAAAGTGGCTTCATCAATCCACAAAGTGGCTTCACAGATTTTTGCAAGTTTGGTTTTACGTGCTTGTTACACGATCTCACTAGTTACACTGAAAAACACTAATCACTGTGTTTCCACCGATCTCAGTGTTTTTTGACTGTATACCCATCACAGTGTGTCCCATATACAGTCTCACTGTAGGGATCTGTGAAGCAGTTCAACGAAGTTGTTTTGCAAATTCACTGATCAACCTTACTGTGAATTTGTTTTTTTTTATCTCACTTTGTTTCATAGTAATTCACATCAAAGTCGGGGGACTTAGTGAGGAAGTCACTGGAGTTAGTGAGGAAGGAACCCCAAACCTTCCGTTTGCTAAAGCAACTTAACTAGACTCGATGATTTAACCACTACGCCAAGTGAGACAGAAAGTTTTAGTTTTACATTGATTAAATATTGATTAGGGGATACTTTAAAATTTTATTATTTTATTATTTCTTTCAATTTTTGTTCAAGTTTCCTTTTTTGTTCAAGTTTTTTCGCAAGTTTGTTTACGTGCTTGTTACACGGTCTCACTAGTTTGATACTAGTATCTGGGGACGTCCACTGGAGACAGTGGGGATAGAACCCAAACTATCCGTCTCATAACAGTTAATTCCCAGCTTAACTCTGTACTAGCGGTTTGCACAAAGAGAGACAAGAAATGATAGATTTAAAATATAAAAGAAGTGAATATAGAGAAAATGTATAGTAGTAGATAAAACAAGGGTTTCAACAAACAGTAAAATTTGGCCCGATTCGACATGCGCGATTAGCGTTAGGAGAAAGGCACAAATTTTACTGGTGGTTGAATCTCTTGTTTTATCTACTACTTACATGTCAAAATCAGTTGGAATTGTGATTGAAATGTGATTGGATTTTTTTTTATTCCAGCATAGTATTCAGCTTTAACTTGAATGACAAAAATTTGTTAGGCAAATCTTGTGAAGATTAGGAGAAAACAAACTCATGGAATTATAAACACTAATTTCAAAGTATCAGCAATGTTGATTTTTTTTCTAAACCAAAGAAAGTGATATAAAAATAACTCTAATGAAGACTGATGCTCTGTGAGAAGATTTTGTTGCAACCTATGATCTCCATACTTTTGTCGCTGGACTTACACATTTGTTTAACTATCGACAGATTCTGTTGTAATTCTGTAAGGGGAATAAGGAAATAAGGCTTGCAAGGGACTTTTTTCGAGCTTTGAGAACTGATATTTCATAAACGATCTAACAAAAACGTAAAAATGCAAAAAAAAAACATTAAAAAAGTGGCCTATTTTGGACGCAAATCTTCAAAAATTGATCTTTTCTACACTTTAATCTTTGTTGCACGTTGAGCGTTCTAAGCGCTTGGAACTCTAATAAAGCCGGATTCTGTCCTCCGATGAATCTTATCCAACCCCTTATCCAACCTTTCTAAAAGTCATGGAAAAGTTTGTGGAAGTATCCTGAAAAAACAGAGCACCAATACAGTCCTATTTTGATGAAGTGTAGATAATAAAGCGCTTCGATACAATTCAAAAATTTTGAAACTTAGAAAAAATGTACCAATACTACTGTTTGGGTGGTAAAGATATCGAAAATTTTTCTATATGTAGCCAACAGTAATTGATCCCCACGTTCTCATTGACTGCAAGCAGTGTCACCTAATTTACACTGAAAAAACGATAAGTAATTGTTGTAAAATGACAAAAGTTCTTGATAATGAAATTTATTGCTACATAAATAGCAGCTTCTGACATTTCATCTTCTGGCTCTCTACTCTTTAGGCGTCTTAAATTGTTCAAAATATATCTTGAAGCAACGTTAGATTATTACTCTGCACATGTGTATTGATGATTCTGCCTGAAAATCTGGAAATCCTTTGCATTTCTAGATAAACGCTAGAAATTCCAGTACCTGCGAGCGGATTCATGAACCTATACTTAAAAAGGCCTTTTTCACCCCGGTAATATCTTAGAGCCCAAATGCCTTGCCTCTCGTTCTAGATTTTCGACAATGGTGCAGCGTCGAGGGCAAAATCTACCTCGCTTACTGTGCTACATTCTGCAGACTTCAACGACTACTTCTGTTCTGACGTATATTTTGTTCTACAAGCAATGTTATCAAACCTAGAGTTGAAAAATTTATCGTTAGAAAAAAACTGCCGATATTCATTGGTGTATTACACCACGAATTGCGGCAATCCTGGAAGGGGACTGATCAACAAAACAGGACCGAAATAACAAAAAATTTAAAACTTTGTCATTATAGCCCCTCCCTCCCCATTCGCATATTTTTTACGACAGTTCGGGGAAATATGTTATAAGACCACTTGTTCGATCCTACTTGACATCATCTGTCGGGGAGCTGTAATGTGAAATCTAACCCGGTATTTGAAAGCACAAAGAACTTTTGATCCCCTCGTGTCCGATTTTTGTACAAGTGGAGCGTGACTATGGAAATAGGACAGTAGTACTAGTTTCGTTATAAACTATTCCAATTCAGCACAACTTTCTCTGAAATGATCACCCTACTCTTATCCCCCTTTTTAGGTGTCTAAGATTTGTGCGTGCAGTATTATTAGAAGCGGGCCCTATTTTTTCTTAGGCATGTTTTCTGCGAAATTTTCACGGCCACTCAAACTGTTGACCAAATACTGCTTGAAAAGCTGCTTGTCAGAAAGTTTTCGTTGAAGCTTCATAACTGCGGCACTAAAAGACAGTTTTGTTCGTTTGCATCGCAGTCATAAAAATTCTGATGCTAGGAGGCCACCAGGCCAATACTTTTCACGACTCAGAAGGTATCAAGCGAAACTATCTGTTCACCTATAAGCATTCAGAATTAGTTCAGTTTTTGTTTACAATCTAGTTGCAAATACCGGCAAAGTTTGAAGAGGGTGATCAAAATTTCAGTCAACCAAAACTGTTAAATTGAATGCAAAGTATTGTACGTTATATCTTGAACCTATATCTAGAACCTGATCACGTTCTATCTTGAACCTATATTTAAAAGGCATTTTTTCACCCCGGTAATGTCTTAGAGCCTAAATGCCTTGCCTTCTCGCTCTAGCTTTTTGACAATGGTGTAGCGTCGAGGGCAAAATCTACCTCGCTTACTGTAATACATTCTGCATACATCAACGACTGATTCCGTTCTGACGTTTATTCTGTTCTACAGGCAATGTTAGCAAACCAAGAGTTGAAAAATTTATTGTTAGAAAAAAAACTGCAGTGATTCATTGGTGTATTACACCACGAATTGCGGCAATCATGAAAGGGGGACTGATCAACAAAACAGGACCGAAATACCAAAAAAAAATAAAACTTTGCACTTATATCCCCTCCCTCCCCATTCGCATATTTTTTACGACAGTTTTGGGAAATCTGTTATATGACCACTTGTTCGATCCTACTTGTCATCATCTGCCGGGGGAGCTGTAATGTGAAATCTAATCCAGTATTTGAAAGCACAAAGAACTTTTGATTCTCCTCGTGTCCGATTTTTGTACAAGTGTAGTGTGTCTACGGAGAAAGCACAGTAGTACTAGTTTCGTTTTTAACTATTCCAATTCTGTAGAACTTTCTCTGAAATGATCACCCTACTCTAATCCCCCTTTTTAGGTGCCTAAGATTTGTGCGTGTAGTATTATTAGATGCGGGCCTTATTTTTTCTCAGGCATGTTTTCTGTGAAACTTTCACGGCCACTCAAACTCTTGACCAAAAACTGCTTGAAAAGCTGCTTGTCAGAAAGTCTTCGTTGAAGCTTCATAACTGCGGCACTAAATGACAGTTTTGTTCGTTTGCATCGCAGTCAAAAAAAATTCTGATACCAGGAGGCCACCAGGCGAATACGTTTCACGACTCAGAAGGTATCAAGCGAAACTATCTGTTCACCTATAAGAAGTCAGAATGAGTTCAGTTTTGTTTACAATCTAGGTGAAAATACCGGCAAAGTTTGAAGAGAGTGATCAAAATTGCAGTCAACCAAAACTGTAAAATTGAATGCAAAGAATTTTAGGTTATATCTTGAACCTATATCTTGAACCTGTTCACGTTCTATCTTGAACCTATATTTAAAAGGCAATTTTTTCATCCCGGTAATGTCTTAGAGCCTAAATTCCTTGCCTTCCCGCTCTTGCTTTTTTCAACAATGGTGTAGCATTGAGGGCAAGACCTACCTCGCTTACTGTAAAACATTCTGCATACATCAACGACTGATTCCGTTCTGACGTATATTCTGTTCTACAAGCAATGTTATCAAACCAAGAGTTGAAAAATTTTTTTCTGTGAAATTTTCACGGCCACTCAAACTGTTGAACAAAAACTGCTTGAAAATGCAGCTTGTCAGAAACTCTTTGTTGAAGCTTCATAACTGCGGCACTAAATGACAGTTTTGTTTGTTTGCATCGCAGCCATAAAAATTCCGATGCCAGGAGGCCATCAGGCCAATACTTTTCACCATTCAGAAGGTATCAAGCGAATTTATCTGTTCACCTAAAAGAAATCAGAATTACTTCAGTTTTTGTTTACACTCTAGGTGAATATAGCTGAAAAGTTTGAAAAAGGTGATCAAAATTGCAGTCAACCAAAACTGTAAAATTGAATGCTAAGAATTATAGGACCAATTTTACAATAATACAATACCTTGAAACTACCTGAAAATTAAAAATAATTAAATTTTAAGTTGTCTTTATGTAGACTTAAATAAGTCTTGTTTTTGAATAGTTTAGGTGTTGTCATCTTGACTTTTATTTTGATCTTACTTTGCTGAAATTTGTGCATCGCATAACGATGGTGGTAAAGTGATGCTTGAAGTTACGATGCATTTAAAGAGAAGAGTTTCTTTGGATTTCACTGACTTCAAGGTTCTGATTGAAAAAGGGAAAGCAGATAGGCTTGAAGCTGAAGCCAGTCTAACTGTAAAAGAATAAAATATATTTTTTTATAAATAGAAATGGGCATTGTTACCAAATGTTACTTATTTTAATCATTTTTCTTTAACGTTGACTTGCTATGTGCCAGGTTGTGTTTTTGTCGACATAAAATTTAAGTATTTGTTGCCCTGTTTGAACCCTAAGACGCAAGCTACCTCTGACCAAGGCACGTCAAGACTTTGGAATTGATCGAACCTTACCAGACCAATGCGATTTCCAACAAAACAGAACTCCATGCAACCAAGTGTTTCGTTCGGCTTGCGTTCGAACCATATTTTTTATGCAGCTTTGTGGCCAACACTCATCTGATCAGACCATCCTCCAGCCTTTGCCCTCTAATCGGAGACTTTTTCTATACATTTCAAGATCAGTTGGAATTTTGATTATGTTCTACAATTACAATTATGACAACCTATGATGTCCATACTTTTGTCGCTGGACTTACACATTTGTTCAACGATCCTGCAGATTCTTGTGTATTTCTGTAATGGGAATAAGGAAATAAGGCTTGCCAGGGTCTTTGTTTGAGCTTTGAGAACTGATATTTCATAAACGATCTAACAAAAACGTAAAAATGCAAAAAAAAACATAAAAAACTGGCCTATTTTGGACGCAAATCTTCAAAAATTGATCTTTTCTACACTTTAATGTTTGTTGCATGTTGAGCGTTCTAAACGCTTGGAACTCTAATAAAGCCGGATTCTGTCCTCTAATGAATCTTATCCAACCCCTCATCCAACCTTTCTAAAAGTCATGGAAAAGTGTGTGGAAGTATCTTGAAAAAACAGAGCACCAATACAGTCTTATTTTGATGAAGTGTAGATAATAAAGCGCTTCGATACAATTCAAAGTCTTTGAAAATTAGAAAACAAATGTACCAATACTACTGTTTGAGTGGTAAAAAAACCGAAATTTATTCTATATTTAGCCAACAGTAATTGATCGCCACGTTCTCATTGACTGCAAGCAGTGTCGCCTAATTTACACTGAAAAAACGATAAGTATTTGTTGTAAAATGACAAAAGTTCTTGATAGTGATATTTTTTGCTACATAAATAGCAGCTTCTGACATTTCATCTTCTGGTTCTCTAGTCTTTAGGCATTTTAAATTGTTCACCCCGGGCCGAGGAATTTGGCCAAAATTATGTAAGATCAGCGGCAACTAGCGTTGACAAGTCGGAAAATTCACCGCAATTTTCTTACATAATTTTGCATTGAATGCGTTGAATTTAAAGACAAAAATTCAACGCATTCAGCGCAAAATTATGTAAGAAATGGCGGTGAATTTGCCAACTTGTCAACGCTAGTTGCCGCTGATCTTACATATTTAGCGTTGAATTTAGCGTAGATCTTACATATTTAGCGTTGAATTTAGCGTAGATCTTACATATTTTTGCGTTGAAATTAGCGTTGATCTTACAAAAAATCAACGCATAGAACTCTGGGTATGGGACTCGAACCACTGACCTCCTGTTTACCTGTCTCCTCTTCTAACATTACGCCACCGTACCTTGGTTTCCTTAAGAGCCGCAATCCTTATAAAGCGTAGATCTTACATATTTTGCGTTGAATTTAGCGTAGATCTTACATATTTAGCGTTGAATTTAGCGTAGATCTTACATATTTTTGCGTTGAAATTAGCGTTGATTTTACAAAAAATCAACGCGTAGAACTCTGGGTATGGGACTCGAACCACTGACCTCCTGTTTACCTGTCTCCTCTTCTACCATTGCGCCACCGTACCTTGGTTTCCTTAAGAGCCGCAATCCTTATAAAGCGTAGATCTTGCATATTTTGCGTTGAATTTAGCGTAGATCTTACCTATTTTTGCGTTGATTTTAGCGTAGACCTTACATATTTTGCATTGAATTTAGTGTAGAACTTGCATATATTTCGTTGAATTTAGTCTAGATCTTACATATTTTTCGTTGAATTTAGCCGAGATCTTACATAATTTCAACGTATTCAACGCATTTATCATGTGAGAAGTACCGGGAAAAATTTAAAATTTTTTTAGGTTTTGAAAAAAATTTGAATTCCTAAAATGGTCTGAAATGGTTTTTGCACCGTAAGAGAGCAAATGGTTATTTTTTGCTGACTTCATTTTTCTCAATTGTGCAGTATAGGGGTCGAAACAGTAAAAAAATTAACTTTTCAAAAAAAACTTGAAAAATTTGAAATCTTCAAATGGTCTGAATTGGATTTTGCACTATAAAAGAGCACTAAAAAGCGATTTTTCTTACCTGTGCAGTATAGGGTGGAAACAGTTAAAAAATTAACTTTTTGAAAAAAAATTTGAAAAATTTGAAATCGTAAAATAGTCTCAATTGGATTTTGCACTATAAAAGAGCACTAAAAATGATTTTTCTCTGACTCCTCGTTTCTCACCTTTGCAGCATAGGAGTCGAAACATTGAAAAAAAATTGATTTTTCGAAAAAAACTTGGAAATATGTAAGATTGTCGTTGAATGCGTTGAATTTATGTAAGATCTACGCTAAATTCAACGCTAAATATGTAAGATCTACGCTAAAATTCAACGCTAATTATGTAAGATCTACGCCAAAATTCAGCGCAAAATTATGTAAGATTGGCGTTGAATGCGTTGAATTTATGTAAGATCTACGCTAATTTCAACGCTAAATATGTAAGATCTACGCCAAAATTCAACGCTAAATATGTAAGATATACGCCAAATTTTAACGCAAAATATGTAAGATTGGCGTTGAATGCGTTGAATTTATGAAAGATCAACGCTAAATTCAACGCTAAATATGTAAGATCTACGCTAAATTCAATGCTAAAAATGTAAGATCTGCGCTAAAATTCAACGCTAAAGATGT
>NC_134474.1:75064204-75065497 GCF_964194025.1 Convolutriloba macropyga | reverse complement strand
AAATATTAATAATAGTAATAATAATAATAATAGTAATAATAATATTAATAATAATAATAATAATAAAAATAATAATAATAAAAAATAAAAATAATAGTAATAATAATAGTTATATTAATAAAATCAATGATCATAATAATAATAATAATTGTATTAATATTAACAATTTTATCCTAAAATTTCAAAAGTATAATAAGAATAATTTTAAGATCTTTAATCATAAAAAATAATAAAAATAAGAAAAATCATTATAATAATAATAACAATAATAAAAATAATAATAATAACAATAGTAAAAATCATAATAATATAATATTATTAATAATAATATTAATATATATAATAAATAGTAGTATTAAAACTAATAAAAAAAATTAATAGTAAGAATAATGATTATAATAATAATAGCAATAAAAATTTTAATAACAATAATAATAAATGGTAATAAAAAAAATTAAAAAAAATAATAATATTAATAATTAAAAATTAGAACACAAATAATTATTATATTGATAAAAATAATAGCAAGAATTTTAATAAATATAATAATATTAATAATATTATTGATTAACAATAATAATAATGATTAAAATAATAATAATAATAATAATAATAATAATAAAAATAATAATAATAATAATAAGAAAAATAATAATAATAATAATAATAATAACAATAATAATAATAAGAAGAAGAAGAATAAAGGTAATAATATTAACAATTTTTTTTTAAAAAAATCAAAAGATTAATAATTAAGATTTTTAGATTTTTTTTCATAAAAAACTGTAATAAAAATAATAATAATAAAAGTAAAAATATTAATATAATAATAATAATAAAAATAATAATAATAATAATAATAATAATAAAAATAATAACGATAATAATAATAGTAACGTTAATAAAATCAATAATCGTAATAATAATATTAACAAATTTATTCTAACACAATTTCAAAAGATTAATAAAAATTATTTTAAGATCTTTAATCATGAAAAAATAGTAAAGAAAAGAATGATAAAATTAATAGTAACAATAATGATAATAATAATAATAAAAACAAAAATTTTAAGAGTAAAAATAATAATAGTAGTAAAATCAATAATGATAATAATTTTAATAATAATAGTAATAATAATACTGAGAATATTCATAATAATAAAAATAATAGAATTATTAAAAATAATAAAAGTAATAAAAAATAATAATAACAATAATAATAATTTTATTAATAATAATAATAATAAAAGTAATAGTAATATTAATGATAAAATAATAATAATAAAAATAATA
>NC_134474.1:75044204-75054204 GCF_964194025.1 Convolutriloba macropyga | reverse complement strand
ATAATAATAAGAATAATAATAATAATAATAATAATAATAATAATAATAATAATAATAGCGATAGTAATGAAAATCATATGAATAATAATAATAATGAAAAAAATAATAATAAAAATAACAATAATAACAAAAATAACAACAAAACAACAATAATAATAATAATTAGGATAAAAAACAATAATAATAATATCATTAATAATGATAGAAATAATTATAATAATAATAATAAAAAAATAATAATAATAATAAGATTAATAAAAATAATAATAATAAGAATAATAATAATAATAATAATAATAATAATAATAATAATAATAATAATAATAATAATAATAATAATAGCAATAGAAAATAATAATAATAATATTAATAAAAGAAAAATTAATGTTATTAACAGTAACAAAAACATTGATGATAATATGATTATATTATATAATATATAATAATAACTCCAATTGGCGATCTGCTCGACTGCGCCAATTTGATGAAGAACCTTTTGATTCTCCGTGTAGAGTGTAGTGGACGTGTGTCTGTTTGGTTATTGTCTATTGTGGACTGATCCCGATGGACTCTGGCCGGACGTTCTACTCTAAGTCTCGCGCTTCGCTCAGGAGTGAGAGTGGGTCTCACTCTATATGATAATTCAATCTTGGCGGATAAAAGAACAACATCCAAAGTTGAATTTAGACCACGTTTAACTAACTGTTTTTCAGCTTGCTCATTTTACGTCTGCAAGTTTGCATCGCTTGTCAGACGAACCATCTAAGTACCGGTCTAGTCAACCGGAACTGTAGCGTTAACATTTAACACAAAGTGAACTTATTTACAGAAGATTATTATATAACATATGAGATTAAAGTGTTTATACATAATACTTGAAGTGCTTGGTTACGTCTCCACATGGAGTATCACATACCCCCCCCCACTGGGGCAAACGAGGCGCTATTTCCAGCAGTTCGTTTGTGAGTTTATGAGTTTACACATCAGTGGTACAACTATCTGAGTTCTCTCTCTTGTGGGGAGACATGGGGGGAGTAGCATATACACTTGACGTTCCGCTTGGAGAGTCACACGTTGTTGTGTATAGAGCTGTTGTAGCTGTAGGGGCTTTGCTTCTGAAAGCTTGGGCCGTGGGTGGTTTTGCTTGTGTTTCCTCGTTTTCGATTTCGAATGTTGTGTGGGGTTGTTGCTTGTTCCTTCTAAATCTCCATTAGGAGAGTCGAGGAAGATCACTGATGTTTGTGTGAGTTGGTCTTCCACTATTAGGTTATCGCCTATGTCTTGGTCAACTTGGATTGTTTCTTTCTCGGTTGCCGTATATTCGGTTGTATCCATTTGGACCTGGTCCATCGCTTTTGTCGTGCTTGTGGTGGGTGCTGGTATTATTGATATCGAGCATTCTTCCTGTAGTTCTGTGTCCGATGATATAAGTTGGTGATCTTGACTGTTCGTGAACATTGGGTCAGAGAAGACGCTGGGGCTTGATGATGCCACTATTTGGATTGGTGGAGATGCCCCTGAGTCTTGCTGTATGTTGTAGATTACCGTATCTGAGTTGTCATTTGTGTCGTCGGTAAATTGTACTACTTTGTTAATTGACGGACGTTTTGTCTTCGGTGACTCTGCTCTGATGCGTAGTTTAGGGCTGCTTGTTGTGCTCTAATGTTGAATGAGACTTCTGCTGGTGATTTTGCTCCGGATAATTTTCTTTTGTTGGTTTTGGGCGTACGTGGGGGTGTTGGCTTCGCGGACGCTTTCCTTTTGGGTGTTTTTGTTGTTGTTGTTGGTTGGCCTGTGCTAGCTTCTTGACTTTCTCGTTGGTCCAGTTGGACTCGGTTGATGGTCCTTGGTTCTTTTGTTGGTTAAGTTTTGCGTTGTTGCGTGCTTCTTGTGGGGAGCGAGGGCGGAGCGGCATGTTGTCGGTCTCGTCGTTGTCAATACTGATGGGGTTTGGGTTTTCTGGTTCTTTGTAAGCTATGTCCAGGTTGTCTTCTGATAGTCCATCGTAACGCCACAACTCGTCGTTGCTGAGTACGTCATTTTTCAGGATTTTCTTGTCTGTATTTTCGCTGGCCGTGAGGGTTATTCCGAGTTTTCGTAAGATGTCTCAGCCCATTATGTTGTTCGTTTTGTTTTTCACCATTAAAATTTGACAGTCCGGTGCGTTCCAAGATCCTGACTTGTGGTCCAGATGGAGTACACCTTCGACTTTGATTTGTTTGTTGTTGAAGTAGTTCATTCGCTGTTTCTTTGTTCATAAAGGTTCTGGGGGAGCCTGTGTCAGCCAACCACACAATCCGTTTGTTGTTTGTTGTCGTCGCTACCCAGAATTTTCCTGTGCCCTCGTTGTTTATGACTGAATTCTTCTCCGTGTGGAACGTTGTTGGTCTTATCAGATCCACGTTAGCCCAGTCTTCTGTGAGCTCTTTTATATAGAGGTCGGCTTCCGCGTCTACATCCTCGGGTTCATCTGACTCGCCTTCATAATTTTGTGCCTCCTATTGGTCGGTGTTGTCTTTCATATGGCGTACTCTCCTGGTTTGGTTGTTTCCGGGGCGAGGTGTGTAAGTGTTTTGATATCTTGATTGTGGGCTTGACGTGCTTTGTTGGGGTGGTCTTCTTCTTTCCGGCATAGGTGCTTTGCACATGGACGAGAAGTGTCCTTGTTTTTTGCAGATTTTGCATATTGTGTTTCTCGCCGGGCAGTTTTGTAGGTGATTGGGGGTGAATGGGTTTCCACATTTCCAGCATGGCTCAATTTTTCCGGATTGGGGTGTAGGGAGTATTGCTTGGGGTATTCTATTTTGTCTTATATACGTGACTTGGTTCCATGTGGAGGTGCTGTTAGCTCTAAGTATTTCATTCTGGTTGGCCTGTCCGCGTTCGCGGTTGATTGCATAATTTAATACCTGTTGGGGAGTTCTCACTTCTGACAATAGATCCATCTGGATCGCGGTGTTGTTCATGTTACTTATAAACAGGTCTTTTATGAAATCTTCTTCTAGGTGTTCGAATCTGCGTTGTGAGCCTGCTTCTCTTAATCTGCTGTAGAAAGTCTCTAGGCTTTCATTTGGTTGTTGTTGTGCTTTAAAAAGTTGAAACCTGTCAAATTTGACGTTTCTGGGTCTTGTAAATGTAAGTGTCAATTCAAGTACTAGTTCATTCGTTCGTCGTGCATCTGTCGATTCTTGTATGTGGGTTTCTCTTATGAAATGTACGACAGGCCTCTGCTCCAAGGGAAAAATAAATTAAGCTCTTGACTTTCATGTCCGCTTCGTCCCAGGGTATTCTGTCGACGGTTGGGCCTTTTGTCTCTATTATTTTGCATTCATTTTCCCAGTCCACACGTCTTTTCTCGTTGCGCTGTTCTCTCTGTCTGGCTTCGTCTCGAGTTTCATTTTCAAGTTCTTCCTCTAGTGTTGGCATTGTTGGGTAAATTAATTCTGTTCGCGCTGGCTTTAGCCGTAGGAGCTTTTCAACTTCTATGTTATGTTGGGCAATTACGGCCATCTTGAATGTCGCTAACCAAGGTTGCCATTCGACTGGTTGCCATTGAAATAATAATACTAGTAGTAATAATAATAATAATAATAATAATAATAATAATAATAATAATAATAATAATAATAATAATAGTAATAGCAAGGAAACTCATATGAATAATAATAATAATGAAAAAAAATAATAATAAAAATAACAATATTAATAACAATAACAACAAAACAAAAATAATAAAAATAATTAGGAGAAAAAACAATAATAATAATATCATTAATAATGATAATAATAATATTAAAAAATAATAATAATAATATTAATACTAATAATAATAATAATAAAGATAAATACAATAATAATAATAATAGTTTTAATAGTAATAATAAAAATAATAATAATAATAATAATAATAATAATAATAATAATAATATTAATAGTATTAATTATAATAATAAAAAATAATCGTAAAATAATAATAATACTAACAATAATCAGAATAATCAGAATAATAATAGAAATAATAATACTTATAATAATAATAACAAGAATAATAATAATAATAATAATAATAATAATAATAATAAGAGTAATAGAAATAATGATAATAATAATGACAATAGAAAAAGTAATGATATTAACAGTAATAAAAACAATGATAATAAAATCATTAATAAAAATCACAAAAAAAAAATACTAGTAGTGATATAATTGATATTAATAATAATCATAATAATATTAACAAATTTAATGATAATAATAATAATAATAATAATAATAATAATTATAATAATAATAATAATAATAGTAATAATAATAATAATAATAATAGTAATAATTACAATGATGAAAATAATAGTAAAATAATAATAAAACTAACAATAAAAAGAATAATAATAATAGTAATAATAATAAAACCTATAATAATAATAATAATAATAATAATAATAATAATAATAATAATAATAATAATAATAATAATAATAATAATAATAATAATAATAATAATAGTGATAGTAATGAAAATCATATGAATAATAATAATAATGAAAAAAATAATAATAAAAATAACAATAATAACAAAAATAACAACAAAACAACAATAATAATAATAATTAGGATAAAAAACAATAATAATAATATCATTAATAATGATAGAAATAATAATAATAATAATAATAATAATAATAATAATAATAAAAAAAATAATAATAATAATAAGATTAATAAAAATAATAATAATAAGAATAATAATAATAATAATAATAATAATAATAATAATAATAGCAATAGAAAATAATAATAATAATAATATTAATAAAAGAAAAATTAATGTTATTAACAGTAACAAAAACATTGATGATAATATGATTATATTATATAATATATTATAATAACTCCAATTGGCGATCTGCTCGACTGCGCCAATTTGATGAAGAACCTTTTGATTCTCCGTGTGGAGTGTAGGTGGACGTGTGTCTGTTTGGTTATTGTCTATTGTGGACTGATCCCGATGGACTCTGGCCGGACCTTCTACTCTAAGTCTCGGGCTTCGCTCAGGAGTGAGAGTGGGTCTCACTCTATATGATAATTCAATCTTGGCGGATAAAAGAACAACATCCAAAGTTGAATTTAGACCACGTTTAACTAACTGTTTTTCAGCTTGCTTATTTTACGTCTGCAAGTTTGCATCGCTTGTCAGACGAACCAGCTAAGTACCGGTCTAGTCAACCGGAACTGTAGCGTTAACATTTAACACAAAGTGAATTATTTACAGACGATTTTTATATAACATATGAGATTAAAGTGTTTATACATAATACTTGAAGTGCTTGGTTACGTCTCCACATGGAGTATCAAAATTATTATTATTATTATTATTGTTATTATTATTATTATTTGAAATGATAATAATAATAATAATAATAATAATAATAATAATAATAATATTAATAATAATAATAATAATAATAATAATAATAATAATAATAATAATAATGATAATAATAATAATAATAATAATAACAATAATAATAATAATAATAATAATAATAATAGTAATAATAATAATAAAAATCATAATAATATTGATAATCATAATACTAACGAAAAAGCTAATAATAATATTAAAAATAATAATATTAACAATAATAAAAATAGTAATGATAATAATAATAAAAATAATAATAATAATAATAATAATAAAAGTAATAAAAATTATAATGAAAATAATAATAAAAATTGTAATACTAATAATGATAACAACAGTAATAATAATAATCTTAATAATAATAATAATAATAATAATAATAATAATAATAATAATAATAAAATTAATTTTAAAAATAATAATAATAAAAATAATAATAATAACAATAATAATAATAATAATAAAAACAATGATATTAATAGTAAGAAGAATGAGAATAATAATAATAATAATAATAATAATAATAATAATAGTAAAAAATAATAATAATAATAACAATAATAATTGTGGTGTGCACCTGCAGACGGAGTAATGAAATTGAAACCAACCATCTTGAAAGTATTGCCTATAAACACTCATAAACCATATGTTAACATATTTATTCTATAAACAGTTATTTTAAATGAGATATATCGGAGCCCAAATCATGATGTAAGTGTTATGTTTTGTTGAGTTCATCGATGAGGTTAAACTTAAAGTGTTGACTGATTGTTGTCTACACACACTCTAAGTGTGAATGGAAAACATTCAGTAATGCAGTTTTGCCTTTGTGTTATTCATATACAGTTCTTAAAATTCCAAGCGGAATTTACGTTTTCGCGTCGTTTACTTTATTCACTCACCACATGGTGCAGTCTAGCACACAAAAATCCCCAATAGGAGTTCCATTATTCTAGGTATCAGGAGCAAATTCATGACAAGAATGGTGGCAGTGGATCTCCACCTTCAGACTAGCCGTAATGGCCAAAGAAAATCTAAAAGTAGATAAACTACTAAGAATAAAGTCGACAGCGGCCGATTTGTTTTACCCAGCAATGCCATCCCTCAAAGAAACAAGACCCAATGAGTCCGACGAAGAGGCGGGAAAACGAGACATCAGGAACCATAGAATAAAATGTGACTGGGAGAACGAATGTAAAACAATTGAGTTCAGAGGTTCATACGTAGATTGGTAGCTTTGGGAAGAAGCAGATACAAAAATAAAAGCTTGCTTTATTTATCAATTGGAACAGAAGGTACACGAATATATCATCCTACAACCCACACACAAAAACTGACAAACGCACCATTCGCTCATGAACTATCAATCAACTTCACTAATCCACGAAATACAACATATGACAGATTTCAAAATAATAAATTCAAGACAAGAACCACACGAATCACTCAAAACTTTTTATAGCAGACTTAGAGAGTTAGGGGCAAAAACAGCATCTGGTACAGTAGAACAAGATCTAGTAGAGGATTTCTTTATAGGAAAAATGAACAACACAGTAATACAAATGGAGCTCCTATCGGAAATGAGAACACCAGCACAAGCATTAAATTATGCATTTGAACGAGAAAGCGAACAACACAACCAAAAACAAATCTTGAGAAGAAATAATTCCAACTGGAATACCACAGTTGAACACCTATCAGCACGAAAGACAAAACCAGCCATACTCCCCACACCAAAAACAAAACAATACCCACAATGCTGGAGATGCGGAGGATCATTCACACCTAACCATGGTAACAACTGTCCGGCAAAAGTTTCACAATTTAAAAAAAAACCAGGACACTTCGCAAAAATTTGCAGATCATAGATACCCCCACTTCCAAAAAATAGAGGACAATATCCACAGAGACAACAAACACAAACAATTAAAGTCAAAATATAAATGAACATAACACCCAAACGATTGAACCACCAATAGAGGAGAAGACGAATTCGAGACAACAGATCCAGAAGCCACAGTGTACATAACGGAATAAAAGGAAGACTGGAGCACAATCAATTTTATTGAAAGAAATTTCAAAAACATCGAAAACTCTGAGGTAAACAGCATAGCCCGGAGAGATAATCATACAAACAACACTTAAAAACAAGAACATACTAAACTGGTTAGCAGATACAGGATCACCACGCAGTTTCATCGACATACAAACTGCAGAAGAAGTGATACAAAAATAAAGAAACTTGAAAATAGAAAAGTACGACGGATAAATGAAATTCAAGTGTTCCATCAAATTTCAAGTGTTTCATCAACAAAGTCACACCAATCGTGGGCCTACTCCATATGGAAATTAGCTCAGGTTCATGAACAGCAGAAAACTGTAACGTCCTCGTGGTTGAGCACAAATCGCAAAACCAGACGGGTAGAGACATCCTCGCAAAACTACGGATAACTCTCACCCAACAACAAACAAATAAAGGTAAGAAAATATTAAGTATCAAAAAAAATTGAAAAAAATATTCTTAAACGGATTTTCATAAAGTACCCACACCTATGTGCAAGACTAGGTAGAAACAAAAACCACATTGTGAAGTCAATTCTGAAACATTAAAAAACACCAACACAACTTAAAGGAAGAAGGGTACCCCTACAATTGGTAGAAAAAGTAGAGAATGAACCACAAAAACTAACAGACGACAATCAAATCATTCGTTTGGAGAAATGCCCCGGCGATTTATTTATAAGCCAGGTAGTTATAAGAGTCATAAAAAACAAATAAAAAAATAGCATTAGATTCAAAAGAATTCAACAGAGCGATCCATAAAAACAAATACCAAATGCAAAGTATTGACCACCTAACTGATTCACTTGGAATGCAACTTTCTTCAAACAAAAACAAAGAGGGACCATGGTGGTTCAGCAAAATCGATCCTAAATATGAAAACAGCCAAATAGCCCTGGATGAAGGCATTTCTAAACATTGCCACTTTAACATAGTCGGTGGAAAAGCAACAGAAACTTACAGATTCGTAAACAGTTTCTCCGGGTTAAAAGATATGCCAGCAACATTTCAACAAACAATAGAAAAAACACTAGAAGGGTGCAACCATTATTTTGGATTTCTAGGTGATACCTTATTTACCACTAAAGGTAAATTAAAGGATCATGAAGAAGCACTGGACACGGAACTACACAGACTTGATAAAGAACGACTGGCAAAAAGTTTTTAAAAAATGCGAATTCGCAAAACAAACCATTGAATGGCTAGGATTAAAAAGAACTCCACAGGGAGTAACACCACTAATATCAGAAACAGAAGCTCTACAAAAATAGATCCAGCGAAAACACTAATGCAACTACGATCATTTATGGGCAGCATATATCACTTAATCAAAATCATGCCTGTAGGAGAGTCGAGGAAGATCACTGATGTTTGTGTGAGTTGGTCTTCCACTATTAGGTTATCGCCTATGTCTTGGTCAACTTGGATTGTTTCTTTCTCGGTTGCCGTATATTCGGTTGTATCCATTTGGACCTGGTCCATCGCTTTTGTCGTGCTTGTGGTGGGTGCTGGTATTATTGATATCGAGCATTCTTCCTGTAGTTCTGTGTCCGATGATATAAGTTGGTGATCTTGACTGTTCGTGAACATTGGGTCAGAGAAGATGCTGGGGCTTGATGATGCCACTATTTGGATTGGTGGAGATGCCCCTGAGTCTTGCTGTATGTTGTAGATTACCGTATCTGAGTTGTCATTTGTGTCGTCGGTAAATTGTACTACTTTGTTAATTGACGGACGTTTTGTCTTCGGTGACTCTGCTCTGATGCGTAGTTTAGGGCTGCTTGTTGTGCTCTAATGTTGAATGAGACTTCTGCTGGTGATTTTGCTCCGGATAATTTTCTTTTGTTGGTTTTGGGCGTACGTGGGGGTGTTGGCTTCGCGGACGCTTTCCTTTTGGGTGTTTTTGTTGTTGTTGTTGGTTGGCCTGTGCTAGCTTCTTGACTTTCTCGTTGGTCCAGTTGGACTCGGTTGATGGTCCTTGGTTCTTTTGTTGGTTAAGTTTTGCGTTGTTGCGTGCTTCTTGTGGGGAGCGAGGGCGGAGCGGCATGTTGTCGGTCTCGTCGTTGTCAATACTGATGGGGTTTGGGTTTTCTGGTTCTTTGTAAGCTATGTCCAGGTTGTCTTCTGATAGTCCATCGTAACGCCACAACTCGTCGTTGCTGAGTACGTCATTTTTCAGGATTTTCTTGTCTGTATTTTCGCTGGCCGTGAGGGTTATTCCGAGTTTTCGTAAGATGTCTCAGCCCATTATGTTGTTCGTTTTGTTTTTCACCATTAAAATTTGACAGTCCGGTGCGTTCCAAGATCCTGACTTGTGGTCCAGATGGAGTACACCTTCGACTTTGATTTGTTTGTTGTTGAAGTAGTTCATTCGCTGTTTCTTTGTTCATAAAGGTTCTGGGGGAGCCTGTGTCAGCCAACCACACAATCCGTTTGTTGTTTGTTGTCGTCGCTACCCAGAATTTTCCTGTGCCCTCGTTGTTTATGACTGAATTCTTCTCCGTGTGGAACGTT
>NC_134474.1:75036704-75039204 GCF_964194025.1 Convolutriloba macropyga | reverse complement strand
TCGAGACAACAGATCCAGAAGCCACAGTGTACATAACGGAATAAAAGGAAGACTGGAGCACAATCAATTTTATTGAAAGAAATTTCAAAAACATCGAAAACTCTGAGGTAAACAGCATAGCCCGGAGAGATAATCATACAAACAACACTTAAAAACAAGAACATACTAAACTGGTTAGCAGATACAGGATCACCACGCAGTTTCATCGACATACAAACTGCAGAAGAAGTGATACAAAAATAAAGAAACTTGAAAATAGAAAAGTACGACGGATAAATGAAATTCAAGTGTTCCATCAAATTTCAAGTGTTTCATCAACAAAGTCACACCAATCGTGGGCCTACTCCATATGGAAATTAGCTCAGGTTCATGAACAGCAGAAAACTGTAACGTCCTCGTGGTTGAGCACAAATCGCAAAACCAGACGGGTAGAGACATCCTCGCAAAACTACGGATAACTCTCACCCAACAACAAACAAATAAAGGTAAGAAAATATTAAGTATCAAAAAAAATTGAAAAAAATATTCTTAAACGGATTTTCATAAAGTACCCACACCTATGTGCAAGACTAGGTAGAAACAAAAACCACATTGTGAAGTCAATTCTGAAACATTAAAAAACACCAACACAACTTAAAGGAAGAAGGGTACCCCTACAATTGGTAGAAAAAGTAGAGAATGAACCACAAAAACTAACAGACGACAATCAAATCATTCGTTTGGAGAAATGCCCCGGCGATTTATTTATAAGCCAGGTAGTTATAAGAGTCATAAAAAACAAATAAAAAAATAGCATTAGATTCAAAAGAATTCAACAGAGCGATCCATAAAAACAAATACCAAATGCAAAGTATTGACCACCTAACTGATTCACTTGGAATGCAACTTTCTTCAAACAAAAACAAAGAGGGACCATGGTGGTTCAGCAAAATCGATCCTAAATATGAAAACAGCCAAATAGCCCTGGATGAAGGCATTTCTAAACATTGCCACTTTAACATAGTCGGTGGAAAAGCAACAGAAACTTACAGATTCGTAAACAGTTTCTCCGGGTTAAAAGATATGCCAGCAACATTTCAACAAACAATAGAAAAAACACTAGAAGGGTGCAACCATTATTTTGGATTTCTAGGTGATACCTTATTTACCACTAAAGGTAAATTAAAGGATCATGAAGAAGCACTGGACACGGAACTACACAGACTTGATAAAGAACGACTGGCAAAAAGTTTTTAAAAAATGCGAATTCGCAAAACAAACCATTGAATGGCTAGGATTAAAAAGAACTCCACAGGGAGTAACACCACTAATATCAGAAACAGAAGCTCTACAAAAATAGATCCAGCGAAAACACTAATGCAACTACGATCATTTATGGGCAGCATATATCACTTAATCAAAATCATTCCAAATCTAGAAGAAATCTCGGAACCATTACGTCCGTTACCTAAAAACGGAGAACACAACTACAACTAACAAACTAAAATGGGAAGAAAAACATACGACTACATTCACTAATATCAAAAAACAGATCTCCAAAATAATAAAAAAAAACAAACACTTTGACACTTTGACGAAGAAAAAGAAACACGAGTCAATTATGATGCGAGCAAACTCGGTCTAGGCGCATCACTAGAACAAAAAAAAACAAAAAACATCTGGCACACAATAGCGTTTGCAAGTAGATTTCTAAATCCCGTAGAACAGAGGTACAGTACTGTCGAACTGGAATTCTTTGCACTAGTATGGTCAGTAGAGCACTTTAAAGACTTTTTACAAGGAGCAGAATTTACTCTCCAAGCTGACCATCGGGCATTATTAACCGCCCTAAAAGAAGATGGAGGAAATAAAACCTACCAAAGTAGGTTAACACGTTGGATAGATAGACTACTTCCATTTAATTTCAACATTAAACAAATCACGGAAAACATATGCGATTTGCTGATTATTTCAGCAGAAATCCAAACGGAGCAGCAACACCTCCGTCGGAGGAAGACACATGCTTCATTAATAATCAAATAAATAACTTCAAAATCACATAAGTAAAGAACAGATTACGTAATAATAGAAGCTACAATGACAACCAGCTAAGCAATTATGACGTCATAAAGCGAACTCAGACTAAGCAAACAAACAAACAAACACCCGTTTTGCAATTCTCGCCTCAGAAATAAGATGCACGCTTTAAACACTCAAAAATTCCAAATGGATACAATTCTTTCTAAACAAATACTATTTTATTCGAACAAACTCTGACACAAACCTTCATCAAAATACACAAGTAACAACTTTAATCAAAATCTTACGAAAACAATCAACGTTATCACTCGGAAGAGACCACTAATTGAATCATCCAGCAGGCCAAAAAATAGACAATTTAGATGTTCAAACAACAAACACAATACATACCCCACTATGAACACTTCAACATCAAGACCACGCCTGCTAACAACCAGCACCCAGACTGAGGAGACAGATAATACCGGAAAAGGACGTAACC
>NC_134474.1:75026704-75029204 GCF_964194025.1 Convolutriloba macropyga | reverse complement strand
CTGGTGATTTTAATGGGCTTAGGAAGTAACTCATAGAAAATTTTAATTTTGGTGGGGATTTTAATTGCGATGTTTCATAATTGTTATCCAAGTTGTTCAAACTAGAATTAATTGAGTTTAGAACAGGCTGTTGTGTTGTTTGTAACAAAATTGGCAAATGCGCTTTGTTTACTGTGTGCTGTGTTGTTAGCTTGTTCGTTATGACGTCATTATTTGTTGTACGATCTTGGTTGGTATCGTTTTTGTGTTTGCTACGTAGGCTGTACTTATGTGAATTGCGTGGTTGTTGTATCTTGCTGCTTTCCATTTTGCTGGATTGTAGATTTGTATTGGTATTTCGATGCGTCGAATTTGTTTGTGATTTATTGTTTTTGGAATTGTGGGGCGATTCCACGTGATCATTAGCTTTGTTGAAATCGTGCGACGATTCCATGGTGCTATTATTATTGTGGGTTATAATGTCTTGCGTACTTGTTTTGTTTTTTCTGGGTCGTCCCCTGCGCTTAACGTTTTTTTTTGTTCCGTTTGTTCTGTATCGATTGTGTTCTTTCTGGGTCTCCCTCGTTTTCGTATGATGTTGAGTGTGTTCTTTATTATGTTAATTTGCGCTATTATAATTTCATCATCGTATTTGGTTGGTGCTTCTGGCAAATCGTTCTGATTTCGTGACATATAGCCGGCTAGGCCCAGTTTCGAGCCAGCTATATTGTCGATGTTGAATGTGTATGGTATGAGTCGATCACACCATCGAGTTAGTCGGCTTTGGTGTATTTTTGATGACCGTTCTTTTATTATACATAGTAGGGCTCGGTGATCTGTTTGTACTGTAAATTTTTGGCCTAATAGGTAATGTTTGAAATGTTCTAATGCCCAAACGACGCCTAGCAATTCTATTTCCTTTATGCTATATTTCTCTTCCGCTTTATTTAAGAATCTTGAGGCGTATGCGATCGTTACCCACCCGTCGCTTGTTTCTTGTTCCAGAACTGCACCTAGTCTTCCGCGAGATGCGTCTGTTTGGACTCTAACCTGTCTATTGACGTTGAAGTGCGTGTTTTCAGTTAATTGTCGGTTTCTGTTTTTTATTTTGTTGAAGGCAACTTCGTGTTGTTCTAGCCAATCGAATTTTTTGTCCTTTTGTAGTAGTTTGCGGAAGTTTTTTGGGATAAACTTTGTTAGGTGGTGTATACTTCCCAGAAATGATTTTAACTGTTTTTGGGTTGAAGGATTTTTTAGGTTTAGGATTGCTTGTGTCTTGGTGTCGATTGGCTTAGTGCCTTTTTCCTTGATTTCATATCAAAGCCACGTAATTTATTGTTTTGCAAAGTGGCATTTGTCGATGTTTATTGCTAGGTTTTCTTCATCTAGTCTATCTAGACATTTGAATAGCTTTCCTCTATGATTTTGTATGCTTCCTCCTGTTACAATTATTAGGTTGTCTAGGAAACTGAATGTATTGGTTAGGTTTGAAAGTTTATATCAACGGCTTTTTGGAAATCAGCTGGCATGTCGGTGAGGCCATAAAGTCCTGTGTTGAATCTGTAAGTTCCGGTGGCTTGTCCTCCGATAATGTTGAAGTTATAGTATTTTGCTGTATCTTTGTCGAGAGGTAGTTGGCTGTGCGCGTAGCGTAGATCGATAGTAGAAAACAATGCGTCTCCCTCGCTGGACGATTGCGTGATTGTTTGGGCAATGCTGTTCATTAAGCAGTCAATGTTATGCATTTGATACTTCTTCTTATGGATAGCCTTGTTTATTGTTTTTGCGTCCATTGCTAATTTTATTGTGTTATGCTTTTTTGCCGTGATAACGATTGGGGAAATGAAGAATTCGTCGCTGCACTTGCTTAGACTTGAAATGTGGCCGTTTTGTTGTAGTTTTTTCAGTTCCTGTTTTACCTGGTTTTCTAGGCGTAGGGGTATGCGTCGATCCTTTTGGTGGATTGGAGTAAACGTTAATTTAAATTTCGATTGTGTTTTATGGTTTATTGAGCGGCCTGTTCGTCTTGTAAGGTTTTTGTACTTAGATGATTTTTCTCGTTTTAGAGGACACGTGGACGTGGTTGTTATACTAAGTATGTTCTTACCTTCCGGACTGCTGGGAGTTTATTGATGAAGGGTGATGCCTAATGCTTGGAACGAGTCTCTTCCAATTATTGCTCTGTGGTTGTTTGGAACCACTGTTAGGTCCGCTCTCCCTGCATACCAGCCACTGCATTGTATGTCGCTGTACAATGTCCCTTTGTTTTTGATGGGGTCGTTTGTGTAGCTTCGGAGTTGTGTTGGTTTCGTGGTCCGGCTCCACCAACTGTTGCTATCCCGTATTTCGATCTCTCCCGCCATCCGTTCTGTAACTAGACTGGATGAACTGCCAGAGTCCACCATGACCCAGTACTTGCTGTTACCGAATTGGATCTCGAGTTTGGTCGGGGTTCAGTTATCGTTTGTTGGGGTGATCCGCAGTTTCTACAATTGTGGGTCGTTGTCCGTCCTGATGTCTG
>NC_134474.1:74909204-75021704 GCF_964194025.1 Convolutriloba macropyga | reverse complement strand
TTTTAGCCACTGTTGTCTTTGTTGGCTCCCTGGGGATTTTTTCGTTGCTTGTCGTTTTTGTGGTTTTGGTCCTTGTTTAGCTTGTTGCGAAGTCGTAGTGCGGGGTCGCTTCTGTGCCCTTTGGTTTTTTCGCGCCATCGCTACCACTTCATCATGTCCCATGGTTTGGGTATTGATGATGTTAGATGGTTGCGGGGGACCTGATTGTTGAAGGGGATCGGACCTTGACTGCACTGCTTTGGCCTGGAGCTGTTTGGCTTTTTCTGCTTTTTCTTCTAAACAAAATTTTCTTATTTTTTCTTGATTTCGTTTGTATTCGCCGACCGTTTTACATGCTACCATATGTATTAGTCTAGGTTTAGGTTAAGGTTCGCTTTCGCGGGTTTTTGTTTCGGTTACTATGGCTAAATCGTTTCTTCTTATTACAGTGTTTTTTCGTTTATCGGTGTCTAGCGTTATTGTGTGGGGAGAGTAATTAGTTATGGTACCATCAGGGATAATGTTCCATTGGGATTTTAATGTTCCCCGGGGTTCCGGTACTTTTCTTGCTAAAGTTTTTCTTGCTACGTTCTTTCTATTGTATATTACGGTGGAGGTCTTATCGCCGAATGTAATTTCTAATCTGTCAGGTATAATCTTACCAGGAACGCGCGTGTGGCTAAGCAGCGGCGCATTCTCTGAGTCATCTGTGTCGCTGTTTGCCGGGAGTGGTTGGGATTGAGCCTTGTACTGAATGTTAAGCTCGGGTTCGCTATCCTGATCCCAGTCCCACATAATTTCCCTGGGGAGTGCTGGGTGTCGTAGAGTTTCTTGATCTGAAGCAAATTTATTTATTTGTTTGTACGAGAGCCGTTTGTTTGATGGTTTAGTTATTATGTTTGACAGTTCCGTATTTGGAGGTCTACCGAAATGTGCTTCGAATGGTTTTATTTTTGTTGTAGCGTTTGGAATAAGCCTTATGGATTCTATTATTTTGGCTACTATTGTGGCCAGGTCGGATGTGGACCATAATGGGTCATGTTCCATGACTGCTATTCGTCGTTTAATGGTTTGTATTAATCTTTCTACCATGCCAGTGGCTCTATGATCTCCCGCGGGAGCTAGGATGACTTTTATGTTTTTGTTCTTGCAAAAAATTTCGAATTCCCTGGCTTTAAATGCTTGTGCTTGGTCGCACCGGATTGACCTGGGGATTCCATGAAATCTACAATATTCTTCTAAGTAATTTAACGCTGTTTGTGTGTCACAATCTTTAAATACCTGGGCGTGGGGGTATCTAGTTAACCTGTCGACTGACACTAGTATATAATAATTTTGTTTGTGTTCCCTAAATGGGATTGGTCCCGCAAAGTCTAGTTGTACCTCTTCGTTTGGTTCGGATAACTTAGGTAACATCCCTAGGGATTGTTTTGTAATTAGTGGTTTTAGGTTTTTACCTTTCTTAATGCAGTCTGTGCATGATTGCGCTTTGGTGGTAACATCTCTGTGTATGCGCGGAAACCAGACGAGGTCCGCCAGGCGTAGCATTCCCGTTTGTCCCGGGTGCGTCTGGTGGAGCGCATTAAAAACCAATTGTTTTAGCGAAGCCGGGACCATGAGGCGGTTGTCGTACAAAATGCACCCTGATGGTGTAACTGATAAGTCTCTTTTTAACGAGTAAAAGTATGGGCTAACTCGTTTCAGGGTTTCCCAGTCTCTCTCCTTAATGATTTTTATGATTGGAGCCATGTTTTTATCTTTCTGTGTTGCCTCAGCGAGAAATTCTTCGCCGAATACTTGGCACAGGTTTTTCCTGTATTGCGGCATGTCCCGGGTGTTACTTAGGGGAAATATTTTCTCGTTGGGGTTTGGTCGTAGGGCGGCTCGTCCTAGGCCTTTGTTGGGTGACTCCTCTGTTTGGGTGGCGATAGTATTTTGAGTGGGGTTCATTTTGGTGTTTTGTTTGTTGTCGGAACGTTTTCGTTTGATAATTTTTTGTTCGTAAGTATTGTATTTTGGTCTGTTTCTTGTCGTTACGTAAACTGACTGTAATCCCTGGGGAAATTTTGTTGTTATGATAGGGGGATGTAGATTTGAATTGTTTAATGGAATTAATTGTATTTTTACTTGATGATAACTTTCCCTGGGGATATAATAATGACAATGTTTTATTTCGGTTGTTTTTGTGAATTTGATATGTATAATTTTTATGAGAATTCGATTGGAGTAAAGGATAAAGAAAAGGCAACTGTAAATCGGAACGATTAAGGCAAAAAGCGTTGTCGTTCTTATACGCATGCTTAGTATTAGTTATTGGATTAATTGTCTGGTACTTGTCTGTTCGCTTAGCCGAATAGTGCTTAATCGAATTTTGTGTTAGCATGAACTTGAAGTCATTTATTAAGTTTATAATGTATTGTGTGTCGTCTGATGTTGGGGGGGGGGGGTGGTTTTTGTTTGGGGTGTCGACTAAGGTAGTCCGCAAATCCCATGTTCTTCCCCGGGATATGTTCGAGATTGAAGTTAAAGGGGAGTAATCTATCCACCCATCTAGTTAATCTACTCTGATATGTTCTATTACCACGATTTTCATTGAGGGCTGTTAGTAATGCCCTGTGGTCCGTTTGTAGTGTGAATTCGGTCCCGTATAAATAGTGCTTGAAGTGTTCTAGTGACCACACAACCGCGAGTAATTCGAGTTCATTAGTGCTATATCTAGATTCATGGTTGTTAAGGAATCTGCTCGCAAATGCGATTGTGTGCCATTCGTTGTTATGTTTTTGTTCGATACTTGCTCCCAGTCCTTTTGCACTTGCATCGCATTTTACGCGTGTTTGTTTTGTGGTATCGAAGTGTTTGTTTTCGACTATTTGGTGTATTTTTTCTTTGATATTATCAAATGCTGTACTATGTTGATCTTTCCAGTCTAATTTGTTGTTTTTTTCCTCGGGATTTTTCTTAAGTAGTGGCCGGAGTGGTTCTGAAAGTTCGGCGAGGTTCGGTATGAATTTGGTCAGATGGTGTACGCTCCCTAGGAAGGATCGAAGTTGTTTTAGTGTTTTTGGGTTGTCAAGTTTTGTTATGGCTTCCGTTTTTGTAATAAGCGGTGTTATTCCGCTTGGTGTTATGTTGAAACCTAGCCATTCTATATTTGGTTTTGCGAACTCGCATTTTTGGAGGTTTATAGCTAGACCTTCGTTGTCAAGTTTCTTGAGGATTTTGTTTAATTCCTTTTCATGTTCCGTAATGGAACCTTTTGTGATTACAAGAATGTCATCTAGGAAGGCAAATTTTGAATCGATACCTTCTAATGTTTTGTCGATTGTTTTTTGAAATGTTGCGGGCATGTCGGTTAAACCATAGAAACCGTTTAGGAATCTATATGTTCCTGTTGCCCTGCCTCCGAGTATGCTGAAGTTACAATGTTTTGATATTGTTGTGTCTAAGGGAATTTGGCTGTATGCGTACTTAAGGTCGATTTTTGAAAACCAAAATGTCCCTGGGGATTTTTCTCTTTGGGTTATGTACAGTGCTACCGCATCCACTAGGTGGTCAATGCTTTGCATTTGGTATTTGTTTTTGTGTATTGCTTTGTTTAGCTTTTTTGAGTCAAGCGCAATTTTCACTGATTTGTCCTTTTTCACTGTGATGACCACGGGGCTGACAAATAAGTCGTCAGGGCATTTTTCAAGTTTTGTTATTTGATTGTCCTGAATTAGTTTATCGAGTTCCATTTCTACTTTTTCTAGTAAGTGAAGTGGGACTCGGCGTCCATTTTGTTGTATTGGGTGATGGTTTCTTTTAAATATTGACTTTGCCACGTGGTTTTTTGATTTTCCGAGTCTTGTGCACAAATGTGGATATTTGTTGTATATCCATTTTATTATATTTTTCTCTGTTTCGATGGAGTGAATAGATTGAATTTTGTTACCTGGGGATTTACGTTGTTGTTGTTGTTTGAGGGTGATTCCTAGTTGTTCGAGGACGTCTCGACCCATCAGGTTGTTGGTGTTGTGGCCTACCACGAGAATTTTGCATTCCTTGGCTGTCCATGACCTTGAACGTAATGTTAGTACTAATTCTCCTTCTATTTTGATGTTGTTGTTATTGAAACATCTGTATGTTGTTTGGCTTTTATACGGGTGTATTTGGACTCTTGGGTTGTGTTTCGTTATTATATTTGCCTGATCCCTGGATACGAAAGTTCGTGGGGATCCTGTGTCCGCTAGCCATTGTATTTTTAGGTTGTTAGTCGTTGTTGTTTCAACCCAGATTTCGTTTGTTGTGGAATTTTTGACTTTCGTGTTTTTTACTTCTGAAAATTTTTCTGGGGCAATGTGGTTTACGTCTGCCCAATCTTCTGTCATTTCCTTCACGTACAGTGCTGCCTCGGGATCTATTGATTCCATGTCCTCTTCCTCTTGATCGTCCTCCTCCGCTATCAGTTGCTCTTGAATTTGGCGAACTTTTAATTGGCTGGACTGTCCCTGGGGACGTTGGTACGGACTTCTTTGCGTTGGTTTGCGATTTGGCAATGGGGGAATCTTTGATCGGCACATTTTTGCAAAATGGCCGGTTTTCTTGCATATATTGCAAGTTGCTTGTTTTGCGGGGCATTGGTTCATATGTCCCGCTGTAAATGTTCCGCCACATCTCCAGCATTGTTCGTTTGTTTTGCTTTGTTGTGTAGCTTGCTGTTGTGGACGGGTTGCTGGTCTTGTATTGTTTACTGCGTTGATTTAATTGTTCCAGTTGGGTGCTGAGGAACGGAGGATTTCTCTCTGGTTCTCCTGGCCTCTTTCTCTAGAAAGTGCGTAGTTGAGGACTTGGGCTGGGGTGCGTACCTCTGAGAGAAGTTCCATTTGGATTGCCGAGTTATTCATTTTGGCAATGAAGAAGTCTTTGATTAAGTCTTCTTCTACATTCCCCAGGGCAGCTTTTGAGCCCAGTTCCCGAAGTCTGCTGAAGAAGGTCTCCAGGTTTTCGTTTGGTAGTTGGTGGACAGTTTTTAGTTGAAATCTGTCAAAGGTTAGGTTGCGTGGGCGAGTGAATGTGAGGCCCAGTTCGTACACCAGTTCGTTTGTAGAGCATAAGTCTATTCTGGTGTGTGGATTTCGTTGGTGAAAAATCCGTGTTGCTTCGGTCCCTAGGGACAAGTATGTTAAGCTCTTTACTTTTAGGTCAGCTTCGTCCCAGGTGAAGCGGTCGATCATAGGGCCTCTGTTTCTTATTTGTTTGCATTCATTCTCCCAGTCGACCTTTCTGCGTTCATTCCTTATTTCTCTTTTTCGTTCCTCTTCTTCGTTTGCGTTGTCTACTCGTTCTTCAAAGGTAGGCATACTCGGGTAGAAGAGGTCGTTTGCTGTGGGTTTTATGCGCAATAAAAGATCTACGTGCATGTTTTCTTTTGCCATTACGGCCATTTTGAACGTGGAGAACCACGTTGTCCATTCGGTTGCTGGGTTTGCTCCGTTCTCCCAGAAGAGGGGTACACCGATAGGTGACTTCATTGACTGCGCCATGTTAAGGCTTGATCAAAAAGTATTCGTTTGGAAGTTCAATTTCCTTTCACCGAGGGATTCGGTTAGTGATTTTCTATGTTAAATGAATATAAAGTTGAATGTCACAAACTAGTTCACAATCAGATTAAGTTCAGTATGAAAGTTAGTTAACAGTTTTACAGTGAAGTGAATGCAGACAGTACCAGTAGGTACCTGTTAAGTTAGATCATAGTTTTGCAGTACAGAAATGAGTTCAATAACAAAAGACAATTGAGAACAACGAAATAAGATAAATGAAAGTTTAGTGAGTTTTAATGTGTGCTATAGTAGTATTCCCTGGGGATTGGTGAATCCCCCATCACAATAATAATAATAATAATAATAATAATAATAATAATAATAATAATAATAATAATAATAATAGTAATAATAATAATAATAATAATAATAATAATAATAATAATAATAATAATAATAATAATAATAATAATAATAATAATAATAATAATAATAATAATAATAATGATAATAATAATAATAATAATAATAATAATAATAACAATAATAATAATAACAATAATGATAATAATAACAGCGGAGGGACAGTGCAGAACAAGTCAGCCAGAAGGAAGAACAACCAAATTTCCTTTGGACGAATAAAAAAAGTCGACCAAATTTTGGTTACTTTTCAACAATTTCTCAAGAAACATAACACGCACCCCTTTTTTAACTGTATACACACATCATTAGACAGGCTCAAATGAAAATTCAGAGCCACAATGGGGTCTCTCAAAGATGATATACGGAAATTTTAAGGAACAGTACTAGTAACCAAAGTACAAATGTTATCAAACAAAATGACATATGTCAAGCATCAAAGAAATCAACAAACCTCTACAAACAGTACTATACACATGTAAACGATTTACAAACAGCTTTCAATGCAGTGAGTTGGCCCCATACTACAAATATGGCCCTGTACCGCTATTCAGAGGCAAATTACATCATCTTGATGCCCGAAATCGTGTATACAACCTGAGCTTAAGAGAAACTACATATAATGAGGGGTCTATGTGACCTATACACAACGACCCCGTAAGTACATCTTAAACACATTTCAATCGCCTCCACCACTGTGGTACATACCACAATTTTGAGGCCAAAATAGGGCCCAAAGTACCATCCAAATAGCAAACAGTAGTCGATGCGCGACCCCATATGTTTGAAAAGACACTACACCACACGCCTGGTTAATCAAACAGAATCAGATTTTCTTCACTATTCACATATTAATTAACGATTTGGTGTTTTGTACCATCGCTCAAAATGGGGCCACTTACCACACCCCACCCCCTATGGAGTCAAAATACACCATCTAGATCCACGAAAACCTACATATAATCATGGTTCATGAGTAACTACATATAATGGGGGGTTATAAATAGCCTATAGACGACACTAAACGCACATTTTTAAGACACTTTTTTTTATCTCCGCAGGTTCGGCACCCCTCTATTGGGGTCGGATGTCAGGACCCTTGTACCGGCAAAATACACCATCTATATCCCAGAAAACCTGTAAACAAACCTGGTTCATGAGAAACTACATATAATGGGGGTTATAAGTAGCCTATAGACGACACTAAAAGCACATTTTTAAGACACTTTTTTCATCTCCGCAGGTTCGGTACCCCTCTATTAGGGTCGGATGTTAGGACCCCTGTACCGGAAAAATACACCATCTAGATCCCAGAAAACCTGCATACAACCCTGATTCATCAGAAATAACATATAATGGGGGTTATAAATAGCCTATAGACGACACTAAAAAGACATTTTTAACACACTTTTTCTACCTCCGCAGGTTAGGTACTCCCTCCAATTGGGTCGAATGTTACGACACCTGCACCGGCAAAATACACCATCTAGATCCAAGAAAGCCCACATACAACCGTGTTTCATGCAAAACTACATATAATGGTGGTTATAAATAACCTATAAACATCACTAAAAGTACATTTTTAAAACACTTTTTTCATCTCCGCACGTAAGGTAAAGATCATTATTTGGGTCGAAAATTGGGACCCATGTAGTGGCTTAAAGTCACACTCTGGTTCACAAAAGCCTACACGCGGTCTCTAGGGCCTTCAACAGCAAAATATAACCTATCATAATCTTCAAACAGAGCAGAAATTGGTTCACTCAACAATGAGATATTTCAAAAATACCGTTCCGTAACAAAGCCTAAATTTGACACGGTTCACGACGTACATCGTCAGATTTCACGCACACAACTTCAGAAAATGCAGAAGAAAACTTATGGAGCTCAACTGTGGAGATCATGAGGGTTGTAATTTGTTATTGTACATCTACAAAAACAGCTTAAATAAAGGTATCATTCGTGCGGTGAAAAATAGGGTCAAAATAGAGCATTTTGTCTGAATTCAGGGGGTTAATATTTTCTCAGCGACCAATACTACGCACTTCAGCGGTGGCCTAAACATAGAGCAGCTCATGTTGAGTTCAATGATACTACACATGCTCAATTTTGTTCGGTAGTTTTGGAGTACTTTTCAGAAGCATTCAATTTCATCGAAATTTTCGAAAATTACTCGAACTAGTACCATCAAAACCCCCCGAAATCACCGATCCCAGCCTTTGCAACGCAATTCAAGAGCTGGACGTAGGTTTTCCGGGCCATTCTCAGTGTCACTCCTACCTCTGCAGGTCTTTCAAAAGTCTTCGTGAATCTGCACTACAATTTCATTGAATGTTTGTCTTTTTACACAAAACAAAGGATGTTTAATATCAAAGGAAAAAATCATCAATTGTAAATTCGCAAATCATCTATCATCAGCATATTACGTGGCCAGGTGGAGGTCTAAAAACAGCTACAGAAACTGTTTTCCAACCCAAGATTGAGCGGAAACAGGAAAAACCTGAAAAACGAGAGTTTGGAGATGACTAAACCAAACTCTAGAAACATCAAAACTTGGACGTTTAAACCCTTTGTATGCAATCAAATCTTGAAATAAATTATCTCTACTGGTCTTGCCCTGTTCACTGTGAATCGATTTTATTGATTTTTAATTATCTGAAGCAGTGGTCACGGTAAAACTCAAACAAAACGCTTTCGAACTTTGTTTTTTTTTGCGATTTTTCTTTTAGTTAGACAATTGAAAACAACCAGTCTCAGCACAACCAAAAAGGCTTTCTCAGAAAAACAACACATGGTACTTCCTGCCGCTACATTAGTAGTGCCGATCTGCCGTGGAACGGTTTTGGAATGGATCGGAGGACAAAGAAGACTGACCTTTTCGTGAGTCAGATAAAACAATAAAAAAGGTTAGATGGACGTCACTGGAGGCTTTGATATGACGTTTATAAGGGCCTAACAAAATAATCATAGCCATTGAAAGCTATATTAATAAAAAAAACCTTCAAACAACGTTTTTTTTATAAGATTTTGTTTTCTTACTGCTATATCACCGGTAAGGTCAATATGAAATTTTTTGTTTAGGCCCGAGAGAAAAATTCTTTTCCGGCAAAAAAATTTTGCACCCCAATTTTATTATTCCAGTTATTTCTTAGCCTCATTAGAAGTGCCGTTTTGCTATAGAATGATTTCGGAAAAGATCGGAAGCCCAAGAAATGTGACCACTTACGAATTTCGCCATAAACATAGTATATCGCCAAAAACCGTTATATTATCACCACAAAAAACCTATTATCAACTTTTTCGCGTGATCTAGGCCTGTCATTTAACTAATCTGACTACTTATGAATAGAAATCGTGTTAAATGGACCATTGTGGAGGTTCTGTGTTCTTGGAGTCAGCAAATCATCGCTTTTCTTGAAAAAAAAGTCAGATAAAACAATATAAAAGCTTAGATTGATGTCACTGGAGGCTTTGATATGACGTTTATAAGGACCTTACAAACTTGCCACACTCATTGAAAGCTAAGTTGATTAAAAAACCATCAAACAACTTTTTTCATGAGATTTTGTTTTCTTACTGCTATATCACCGGTAAGATCAATATGAAATTTTTTATTTAGGCACTAGAGAAAAATTCTTTTACGGCAAAAAAATTTTGCACCCCAATTTTATTATTCCAGTTATTTGTTAGCCTCATTAGAAGTGCCGTTTTGCTATAGAATGATTATGGAAAGGATCGGAAGCCCAAGAAAAGTGACCACCTACGAATTTCGCCATGAACATAGTATATCGCCAAAAACCGTTATATTATCACCACAAAAAACCTATTATCAACTTTTTCGCGTGATCTAGGCCTGTCATTTAACTCATCTGACTACTTATGAATAGAAATCGTGTTAAATCGACCATTGTGGTGGTTCTGTGTTCTTGGAGTCAGAGAAGCATCGTTTTTCTTGAAAAAAAAAGTCAGATAAAACAATATAAAAGCTTAGATTGATGTCACTGGAGGCTTTGATATGACGTTTATAAGGGCCTTACAAACTTGCCACACTCATTGAAAGCTAAGTTGATTAAAAAACCATCAAACAACTTTTTTCATGAGATTTTGTATTCTTACTGCTATATCACCGGTAAGATCAATATGAAGTTTTCTGTTTAGGCCCGAGAGAAAAATTCTTTTATGGCAAAAAATTTTTGCACCCCAATATTTTTATTGCAGTTTTTGTTAGCCTCAGTAGAAGTGCGGTTTTGTAATAGAATAATTTTGGAAAGGATCGGAAGCCCAAGAAAAGTGACCATTTACGAATTTCGCCATAAACATAGTATTTCACCAAAATTTCACCCTCAGTATTTCACCGTTATATTATCACCACAAAAAACCTATTATCAATTTTTTCGCGTGATCTAGGCCTGTCATTTAACTCATCTGACTACTTATGAATAGAAATCGTGTGAAATGGACCATTGTGATGGTTCTATGAGCTTGGAGTCAGAGAAACATCGTTTTTCTTGAAAAAAAAGTCAGATAAAAAAATATAAAAGCTTAGATTGATGTCACTGGAGGCTTTGATATGACGTTTATAAGGGCCTTACAAACTTGCCACACTCATTGAAAGCTAAGTTGATTAAGAAAATATCAAACAACTTTTTTCGTGAGATTTTGTTTTCTTACTGCTATATCACCGGTAAGATCAATATGAAGTTTTCTGTTTAGGCCTGAGAGAAAAATTCTTTTATGGCAAAAAATATTTGCACCCCAATTTTATTATTGCAGTTTTTTGTTAGACTCAGTAGAAGTGCCGTTTTTCTATAAAATGATTTTGGAAAGGATCGGAAGCCCAAGAAAAGTGACCACTTACGAATTTCGCCATAAACATAGTATATCGCCAAAAACCGTTATATTATCACCACAAAAAACATATTATCAACTTTTTCGCGCGATCTAGGCCTGTCATTTAACTCATCTGACTACTTATGAAAAGAAATCGTGTCAAATCGACCATTGTGGTGGTTCTGTGTTCTTGGAGTCAGAGAAACATTGTTTTTCTTGAAAAAAAAGTCAGATAAAACAATATAAAAGTTTAGATTGATGTCACTGGAGGCTTTGATATGACGTTTATAAGGACCTTACAAACTTGCCACACTCATTGAAAGCTAAGTTGATTAAAAAAACATCAAACAACTTTTTTCATGAGATTTTGTTTTCTTACTGCTATATCACCGGTAAGATCAATATGAAGTTTTCTGTTTAGGCCCGAGAGAAAAATTCTTTTATGGCAAAAAAATTTTGCAACCCAATTTTATTAATCCAGTTTTTTGTTAGCCTTGGTGGAAGTGCCGTTGTGCTATAGAACGATTTTGGAAAGGATCGGAAGCCCAAGAAAAGTGACCATTTACGAATTTCGCCATAAACATAGTATTTCACCAAAATTTCACCGTTAGTATTTCACCGTTATATTATCACCACAAAAACCTATTATCAATTTTTTCGCGTGATCTAGGCCTGTCATTTAACTCATCTGACTACTTATGAATAGAAATCGTGTGAAATGGACCATTGTGATGGTTCTAGGTGCTTGGAGTCAGAGAAACATCGTTTTTCTTGAAAAAAAAGTCAGATAAAGAAATATAAAAGCTTAGATTGATATCACTGGAGGCTTTGATATGACGTTTATAAGGGCCTTAGAAACTTGCCATACTCATTGAAAGCTAAGTTGATTAAAAAAACATCAAACAACTTTTTTTATAAGATTTTGTTTTTTTACTGCTATATCACCGGTAAGGTCAATATGAAATTTTCTGTTTAGGCCCGCGAGAAAAATTCTTTTAAGGCGAGAAAATTTGCACCCCAATTTTATTAATCCAGTCTTTTGTTAGCCTCAGTAGAAGTGCTGTTTTGCTATAGAATGGTTTTGGAAAGGATCGGAAGCCCAAGAAAAGTGACCCTTTACGAATTTCGACATAAACATTGTATATCACCAAAAACCGTTATATTATCACCACAAAAAACCTATTATCAATTTTTTCGCGTAATCTAGGACTGTTATTCAACTCATCTGACGACTAATGAATAGAGATTGTGGTAACTGAACCTTTGTGATGGTTCTATGTGCTTGGAGTCAGAGAAACATCGTTTTTCTTGAAAAAAAAAACAGATAAAACAATAAAAAAAAGTTCAGATGGATGTCACTGGAGGCTTTGATATGACGTTTATCAGGGCCTAACAAATTAGCCACAATCATTAAAAGCTATATTAACAAAAAACCATCAAGCAACGTTTTTTGTAAGATTTTGTTTTCTTACTGCTATATCACCGGTAAGGTCAATATGAAATTTTCTGTTTAGGCCCGCGAGAAAAATTCTTTTAAGGCGAGAAAATTTGCACCCCAATTTTATTAATTCAGTCTTTTGTTAGCCTCAGTAGAAGTTGTGTTTTGCTATAGAATGGTTTTGGAAAGGATCGGAAGCCCAAGAAAAGTGACCCTTTACGAATTTCGACATAAACATTGTATATCACCAAAAACCGTTATATTATCACCACAAAAAACCTATTATCAATTTTTTCGCTTAATCTAGGACTGTTATTCAACTCATCTGACGACTTATGAATAGAGATTGTGGTAACTGAACCTTTGTGATGGTTCTATGTGCTTGGAGTCAGAGAAACATCGTTTTTCTTGAAAAAAAGAACAGATAAAACAAAAAAAAAGTTCAGATGGATGTCACTGGAGGCTTTGATATGACATTTATCAGGGCCTAACAAACTAGCCACAGTCACTAAAAGCTATATTTATCAAAAAACCATCAAACAACGTTTTTTATAAGATTTTGTCTTCTTACTGCTATATCACCGGTAAGGTCAATATGAAATTTTCTGTTTAGGCCCGAGACAAAAATTCTTTTATGGCAAAAAATCTTTGCACCCCAATTTTATTATTGCAGTTTTTTTGTTAGCCTCAGTAGAAGTGCTGTTTTGCTATAGAATGATTTTGGAAAGGATCGGAAGCACAAGAAAAGTGACCATTTACGAATTTCGCCATAAACATAGTATATCACCAAAAACCGTTATATTATCACCACAAAAAACCTATTATCAATTTTTTCGCGTGTCCTAGGACTATCATTTAACTCATCTGACTACTTATGAATAGATAATGTGGTAACTGAACCGTTGTGGGGGTTCTATGTGCTTGGAGTCATAGAAACAACGTTTTTCTTGAAAAAAAGTCAGATAAAACAATATAAAAGCTTAGATGGATGTCACTGGAGGCTTTGATATGACGTTAATAAGGGCGTAACACAATAACCATAGTACATAAAAGCTATATTAATAAAAATACCATCAAACAACTTTTTTTATAAGATTTTGTTTTCATACTGCTATATCACCGGTAAGGTCAATATGAAATTTTCTGTTCAGGCCGGAGAGAAAAATTCTTTTTAAGCGAGAAAATTTTGCAACCCAATTTTATTAATCCAGTTTTTTGTTAGTCTCAGTAGAAGTGCTGTTTTGCTATAGAATGATTTTGGAAAGGTTCGGAAGCCCAAGAAAAGTGACCATTTACGAATTTCGCCATAAACATAGTATATCACCTAAAACCGTTATATTATCACCACAAAAAACGTATTATTAATTTTTCGCGTGATCTAGGACTGTTATTCAACTCATCTGACTACTTATGAAAATAAATCGGGGTAAATGGACCATTGTAGTGGTTCTATTTGCTTGGAGTTAGAGAAACATCGTTTTTCTTGAAAAAAAAGTCAGATAAAACATTATAAAAGCTTAGATTGATGTCACTGGAGGCTTTGATACGACGTTTATAACGGCCTAACAAACTTGCCACAGTCATTAAAAGCTAAGTTGATAACAAAATCATCAAACAACTTTTTTATAAGATTTTGTTTTCTTACTGCAATATCACCGGTAAGATCAATATGAAATTTTCTGTTTAGGCCCGAGAGAAAAATTATTTTATGGCAAAAAATTTTGCACCCAAATTTTGTTTTTCCAGTTTTTTGTTAGCCTCAGTAGAAGTGTCTTTTGCTATAGAATGATTTTAGAAAAGATCGGAAGCCCAAGAAAAGTGACCACTTACGAATTTCGCCATAGACATAGTATATCGCCAAAAACCGTTATATTTCATCACAAAAAACCTATTATCATTTTTTTCTCGTAATCTAGGACTGTTATTCATCTCATCTGACTACTTTTGAATAGAAATCGTGTCAAATCGACCAAAGTGACGGTTCTATGTGCTTGGAGTCAGAGAAACATCGTTATTCTTGAAAAAAAGTCAGATAAAACAATAAAAAAGTTCAGATGGATGTCACTGGAGGCTCTGATATGACGTTTACCAGGGTCTAACAAACTAGCCATAGTCATTAAAAGCTAAATGTATCAAAAAACCATCAAACAAGGTTTTTCATAAGATTCTGTTTTCTTACTGCTATATAACGGGTAAGGTCAATATGAAATTTTATGTTTAGGGACGGGAGAAAAATTCTTTTATGGCAAAAAATTTTTGCACGCCAATTTTATTATTGCAGTTTTTTGTTCGCCTCAGTAGAAATGCTGTTTTGCTATAGAATGATTTTGGAAAGGATCGGAAGCCCAAGAAAAGTGACCATTTACGAACTTCGCCATAAACATAGTATATCAACAAAAATCCTTATATTATCACCACAAAAAACGTATTATCAATTTTTTCGCGGGATCTAGGACTCTTATTCAACTCATCTGACTACTTATGACTAGAGATTGTGGTAACTGAACCGTTTTGGTGGTTCTATGTGTTTGCAACCAGAGAAAGAGCGTTTTTTTTTGAAAAAAAAGTCAGATAAAACATTAAAAAAGCTCAGATGGATGTCACTGGAAGCTTTGATATGACGTTTATCAGGGCCTAACAAACTAGCCACAGTCATTAACAGCTATATTAATAAAAAAACCATCGAACAACGTTTTTAATAAGATTTTGTTTTCTTACTGCTATATCATCGTTAAGGTCAATATGAAATTTTCTGTTTAGGCCCGAGAGAAAAATTCTTTTATGGCAAAAAATTGTTGCTACACAATTTTATTATTCCAGTTTTTTGTTAACCTCAGTAGAAGTGTCGTTTTGCTATAGAATGATATTGGAAAGGTTCGGAAGCCCAAGAAAAGTGACCATTTACGAATTTCGCCATAAACATAGTATATCACCAAAAACCGTTATATTACCACCACAAAAACCTATGATCAACTTTTTCGCGTTATCTAGGACTACCATTCAACTCATTTGACTACTTATGAATAGACAGTGTGGTAATTGAACCGTTGTAGTGGTTCTATGTGCTTGGAGTCCGAGAAACATCGTTTTTCTTGAAAAAACACTCAGATAAAACAATATAAAATCATAGATGAATGTCACTGGAGGCTTTGATTGCCGTTTACAAGGGCCTAAAAACAGGCCACAGTCACTAAAAGCTATATCAATACGAAAACCATCAATCAACGTTTTTTATAAGATTTTGTTTTTTACTGCTATATCACCGGTAAGGTCAATATGAAACTTTCTGTTTAGGCCGGAGAGAAAAATACTTTTATGGCGAGAAAAATTTGCAACCCAATTTTATTAATCCAGCTTTTTGTTAGCTTCAATAGAAGTGCTGTTTTGCTACAGGATGGTTTTGTAAAGGTCGGAAGCCCAAGAAAAGTGACCATTTACGAATTTCGCCATAAACATAGTATATCACCAGAAACCGTTATATTATAACCACAAAAACCTATGATCAACTTTTTTGCGTGATCTAGGACTACCATTCAACTCATCTGACTACTTATGAATAGACAATGTGGTAACTGAACCGTTGTGGTGGTTCTATGTGCTTGGAGTCAGAAAAACATCGTTTTTCCTGAAAAAACAGTCAGATAAAACAATATAAAAGCATAGATGGATGTCACTTGAGGCTTTGATTGACGTTTATAAGGGCCTAACAAAGTAGCCGAAGTCATTAAAAGCTATATTAATACGAAAAACCATCAATCAACGTTTTTTATAAGATTTTGTTTTTTTACTCGTATATCACCGGTAAGGTCAATATGAAATTTTCTGTTTAGGCCCGAGAGAAAAATTCTTTTTAAGCGAGAAAATTTTGCAACCCAATTTTATTAATCCAGTTTTTTGTTAGTCTCAGTAGAAGTGCTGTTTTGCTATAGAATGATTTTGGAAAGGTTCGGAAGCCCAAGAAAAGTGACCATTTACGAATTTCGCCATAAACATAGTATATCACCAGAAACCGTTACATTATAACCACAAAAACCTATGATCAACTTTTTCGCGTGATCTAGGACTACCATTCAACTCATCTGACTACTTATGAATAGACAATGTGGTAACTGAACCGTTGTGGTGGTTCTATGTGCTTGGAGTCAGAGAAACATCGTTTTTCCTGAAAAAACAGTCAGATAAAACAATATAAAAGCATAGATGGATGTCACTGGAGGCTTTGATTGACGTTTATAAGGGCCTAACAAAGTAGCCGAAGCCGAAGTCATTAAAAGCTATATTAATACGAAAAACCATCAATCAACGTTTTTTATAAGATTTTGTTTTTTTACTCGTATATCACCGGTAAGGTCAATATGAAATTTTCTGTTTAGGCCGGAGAGAAAAATTCTTTTTAAGCGAGAAAATTTTGCAACCCAATTTTATTAATCCAGTTTTTTGTTAGTCTCAGTAGAAGTGCTGTTTTGCTATAGAATGATTTTGGAAAGGTTCGGAAGCCCAAGAAAAGTGACCATTTACGAATTTCGCCATAAACATAGTATATCACCAAAAACCGTTATATTATAACCACAAAAACCTATGATCAACTTTTTCGCGTGATCTAGGACTACCATTCAACTCATCTGACTACTTATGAATAGACAATGTGGTAACTGAACCGTTGTGGTGGTTCTATGTGCTTGGAGTCAGAGAAACATCGTTTTTCCTGAAAAAACAGTCAGATAAGTAGCCGAAGTCATTAAAAGCTATATTAATACGAAAAACCATCAATCAACGTTTTTTATAAGATTTTGTTTTTTTACTCGTATATCACCGGTAAGGTCAATATGAAATTTTCTGTTTAGGCCCGAGAGAAAAATTCTTTTTAAGCGAGAAAATTTTGCAACCCAATTTTATTAATCCAGTTTTTTGTTAGTCTCAGTAGAAGTGCTGTTTTGCTATAGAATGATTTTGGAAAGGTTCGGAAGCCCAAGAAAAGTGACCATTTACGAATTTCGCCATAAACATAGTATATCACCAGAAACCGTTACATTATAACCACAAAAACCTATGATCAACTTTTTCGCGTGATCTAGGACTACCATTCAACTCATCTGACTACTTATGAATAGACAATGTGGTAACTGAACCGTTGTGGTGGTTCTATGTGCTTGGAGTCAGAGAAACATCGTTTTTCCTGAAAAAACAGTCAGATAAAACAATATAAAAGCATAGATGGATGTCACTGGAGGCTTTGATTGACGTTTATAAGGGCCTAACAAAGTAGCCGAAGTCATTAAAAGCTATATTAATACGAAAAACCATCATTCAACGTTTTTTTATAAGATTTTGTTTTTTTACTCGTATATCACCGGTAAGGTCAATATGAAATTTTCTGTTTAGGCCCGAGAGAAAAATTCTTTTTAAGCGAGAAAATTTTGCAACCCAATTTTATTAATCCAGTTTTTTGTTAGTCTCAGTAGAAGTGCTGTTTTGCTATAGAATGATTTTGGAAAGGTTCGGAAGCCCAAGAAAAGTGACCATTTACGAATTTCGCCATGAACATAGTATATCACCAAAACCGTTATATTATAACCACAAAAACCTATGATCAACTTTTTCGCGTGATCTAGGACTACCATTCAACTCATCTGACTACTTATGAATAGACAATGTGGTAACTGAACCGTTGTGGTGGTTCTATGTGCTTGGAGTCAGAGAAACATCGTTTTTCCTGAAAAAACAGTCAGATAAAACAATATAAAAGCGTAGATGGATGTCACTGGAGGCTTTGCTTGACGTTTATAAGGGCCTAACAAAGTAGCCGAAGTCATTAAAAGCTATATTAGTACGAAAAACCATCAATCAACGTTTTTTATAAGATTTTGTTTTTTACTCGTATATCACCGGTAAGGTCAATATGAAATTTTCTGTTTAGGCCCGAGAGAAAAATTCTTTTTAAGCGAGAAAATTTTGCAACCCAATTTTATTAATCCAGTTTTTTGTTAGCCTCAGTAGAAGTGCTGTTTTGCTATAGAATGATTTTGGAAAGGATCGGAAGCACAAGAAAAGTGACCACTTACGATTTTCGCCATAAACATAAAATAACACCAAAAACCGTTATATTATCACCACAAAAACCTATGATCAACTTTTTCGCGTGATCTAGGACTAACATTCAACTCATCTGACTACTTATGAATAGATAATGTGGTAACTGAACCGTTGTGGTGATTCTATGTGCTTGGAGTCAAAGGAACATCGTTTTTCCTGAAAAAACAGTCAGATAAAACAATATAAAAGCATAGATGGATGTCACTGGAGGCTTTGATATGACGTTTATAAAGGCCTAACAAACTAGACACAGTCATTAAACCCTAAATTGATTTAAAAAAACCATCAAAAAACGTTTTTTATAAGAGTTTGTTTTCTTACTGCTATATCACCGGTAAGGTCAATATGAAATTTTCTGTTTAGGCCCGAGAGAAAAATTCTTTTTAAGCGAGAAAATTTTGCAACCCAAATTTATTAATCCAGTTTTTTGTTAGTCTCAGTAGAAGTGCTGTTTTGCTATAGAATGATTTTGGAAAGGTTCGGAAGCCCAAGAAAAGTGACCATTTACGAATTTCGCCATAAACATAGTATATCACCAAAAACCGTTATATTATAACCACAAAAACCTATGATCAACTTTTTCGCGTGATCTAGGGCTACCATTCAACTCATCTGACTACTTATGAATAGAAAATGTGGTAACTGAACCGTTGTGGTGGTTCTAAGGGCTTGGAGTCAGAGAAACATCGTTTTTCCTGAAAAAACAGTCAGATAAAACAATATAAAAGCATAGATGGATGTCACTGGAGGCTTTGATTGACGTTTATAAGGGCCTAACAAAGTAGCCGAAGTCATTAAAAGCTATATTAATACGAAAAACCATCAATCAACGTTTTTTATAAGATTTTGTTTTTTTACTCGTATATCACCGGTAAGGTCAATATGAAATTTTCTGTTTAGGCCCGAGAGACAAATTCTTTTTAAGCGAGAAAATTTTGCAACCCAATTTTATTAATCCAGTTTTTTGTTAGCCTCAGTAGAAGTGCTGTTTTGCTATAGAATGATTTTGGAAAGGATCGGAAGCACAAGAAAAGTGACCACTTACGATTTTCGCAATAAACATAGTATATCACCAAAAACCGTTATATTATAACCACAAAAACCTATGATCAACTTTTTCGCGTGATCTAGGACTACCATTCAAATCATCTGACTACTTAAGAATAGACAATGTGGTAACTGAACCGTTGTGGTGATTCTATGTGCTTGGAGTCAGAGGAACATCGTTTTTCCTGAAAAAACAGTCAGATAAAACAATATAAAAGCATAGATGGATGTCACTGGAGGCTTTGATATAAGGTTTAAAAAGGCCTAACAAACTAGACACAGTCATTAAACCCTAAATTGATTTTAAAAAACCATCAAAAAACGTTTTTATAAGAGTTTGTTTTCTTACTGCTATATCACCGGTAAGGTCAATATGGAATTTCCTGTTTAGGCCCGAGAGAAAAATTCTTTTAATGGCAAAAAAATTTTGCAACCCAATTTATTTAATCCAGTTTTTTGTTAGCCTCAGTCGAAGTGCCGTTTTGCTATAGAATGATTTTGGAAAGGATCGGAAGCCCAAGAAAAGTGACCACTTACGATTTTCGCCATAAACATAGTATATCACCAAAAACCGTTATATTATCACCACAAAACCTATGATCAACTTTTTCGCGTGATCTAGGACTACCATTCAATTCATCTGACTACTTATGAATAGACAATAAGGTAACAGAACCGTTGTGGTTATTCTATGTGCTTGGAGTCAGAGGAACATCGTTTTTCCTGAAAAAACAGTCAGATAAAACAATATAAAAGCATAGATGGATGTCACTGGAGGCTTTGATATGACGTTTATAAGGGCCTAACAAACTAGCCACAGTCATTAAACCCTCAATTGATAAAAAAAACCATCAAAAAACGTTTTTATAAGAGTTTGTTTTCTTACTGCTATATCACCGGTAAGGTCAATATGGAATTTTCTGTTTAGGCCCGAGAGAAAAATTCTTTTAAGGCGAGAAAATTTTGCACCCCAATTTTATTAATCCAGTTTTTGTTAGTCTCAGTAGAAGTGCTGTTTTGCTATAGAACGATTTTGGAAAGGATCGGAAGCCCAAGAAAAGTGACCACTTACGATTTTCGCCATAAACATAGTAAATCACCAAAAACCGTTATATTATCGCCACAAAAATCCTATGATCAACTTTTTCGCGTGATCTAGGAGTACCATTCAACTCATTTGACTACTTATGAATAGACAATGTGGTAACTGAACCGTTGTGGTGGTTCTATGTGCTTGGAGTCAGAGGAACATCGTTTTTCCTGAAAAAACAGTCAGATAAAACAATAGAAAAGCATAGATGGATGTCACTAGAGGCTTTGATTGACGTTTATAAGGGCCTAACAAACTAACCACAGTCATTAAGCTATATTATTACGAAAACAATCAATCAACGTTTTTTATAAGATTTTGTTTTTTTTACTGCTATATCACCGGTAAGGTCAATATGAAATTTTCCGTTTAGGCCCGCGAGAAAAATTCTTTCAAGGCGAGAAAATTTTGCAACCCAATTTTATTAATCCAGTCTTTTGTTAGCCTCAGTAGAAGTGCTGTTTTGCTAAAGAATGGTTTTGGAAAGGATCGGAAGCCCAAGAAAAATGACAATTTACGAATTTCGCCATAAACATAGTATATCATCAAAAACCGTTATAATATCACCACAAAAAACCTATGATCAATTTTTCCGCGTGATCTAGGACTATCATTCAACTCATCTGACTATTTATGAATAGAGATTGTGGTAGCTGAGCCGTTTTGGTGGTTCTATGTGCTTCGAGTCAGAGAAACATCGTTTTTCTTTGAAAAAAGTCAGATAAAACAATATAAAAGCTTAGATGGATGTCACTGGAGGCTTTGATATGACGTTTATAAGGGCCTAGCAAACCAGGCAAAGTGATCAGAAGCTAAACTGATATAAAAAACCATCAAACAACGCTCTTTATAGGATCTTGTTTTCCTACTGTTATATCACCGATAAGGTCAATATGAAATTTTCTGTTTAGGATCGAGAGAAAAATTCTTTTGTGGCCAAAAAATTTTGCACCCCAAATTTATTATTCCAGTTTTTTGTTAGCCTTAGTTGAAGTACCGTTTTGCTATAGAATGATTTTGGAAACGATCGGAAGCCCGAGAAAGGTGACCATTTACGAATTTCGCCATAAACATAATACATCACCAAAAACCGTTATATTATCACCACAAAAAAACCTATGATCAACTTTTTCGCGTGATCCAGGCCTTTCAATCAACTCATCTGACTACTTATGAATAAAAATCGTGGTAAATGAACCGTTGTGGTGGTTCTATGTGTTTGGAGCCAGAGAAAGAGCGTTTTTCTTGAAAAAAAAAATAAGTTAAAACTATATTAAAGCTTAGATGGATGTCACTGGAGGCTTTGATATGACGTTTAAAAGGGCCTAATAAACTAGCCACAATCATTAAAAGCTATATTAACAAAAAACCATCAAGCAACGTTGTTTGTAAGATTTTGTTTTTTTACTGCTATATCACCGGTAAGATCAAAATGAAATTTATTGTTTAGGCCCGAGAGAAAAATTCTTTTATGGCAAAAAAATTTTGCACCCCAATTTTATTATTCCAGTTTTTTTAGCCTCAATAGAAGTGCAGTTTTACTATAGAATAATTTTGGAAAGGATCGGAAGCCCAAGAAAAGTGACCAATTACGATTTTCGCACTAAACATAGTAAATCACAAAAAACCGTTATATTATCAGCACAAAAAACCTATTATCAACTTTTTCGCGTGATCTAGGCCCTTCATTCAACTCATATGACTACTTATGAATAGAAATCGTGGCAAAGGAACCATTGTGGTGATTCTATGTGCTTGGAGTCAGAGAAACATCGTTTTTCTTGAAAAAAAGTCAGAAAAAAACAATATAAAAGCTTAGATGGATGTCACTAGAGGCTTTGATGTGACGTTTATAAGGGCCTAGCAAACCAGGCAAAGTGATCAGAAGCTAAATTGATATAAAAAACCATCAAACAACGCTCTTTATAAGATTTTGTTTTCCTACTGTTATATCACCGATAAGGTCAATATGAAATTTTCTGTTTAGGATCGAGAGAAAAATTCTTTTGTGGCCAAAAAATTTTGCACCCCAAATTTATTATTCCAGTTTTTTGTTAGCCTTAGTTGAAGTACCGTTTTGCTATAGAATGATTTTGGAAACGATCGGAAGCCCGAGAAAGGTGACCATTTACGAATTTCGCCATAAACATAATACATCACCAAAAACCGTTATATTATCACCACAAAAAAACCTATGATCAACTTTTTCGCGTGATCCAGGCCTTTCAATCAACTCATCTGACTACTTATGAATAAAAATCGTGGTAAATGAACCGTTGTGGTGGTTCTATGTGTTTGGAGCCAGAGAAAGAGCGTTTTTCTTGAAAAAGATCAGATAAAACAATATAAAAGCTTAGATGGATGTCACTGGAGGCTTTGATATGACGTTTAAAAGGGCCTAATAAACTAGCCACAATCATTAAAAGCTACTTTAACAAAAAACCATCAAGCAACGTTTTTTGTAAGATTTTGTTTTCTTACTGCTATATCACCGGTAAGATCAATATGAAATTTTCTGTTTAGGCCCGAGAGAAAAAAAATTCTTTTATGGCAAAAAAATTGCACCCCAATTTTATTATTCCACTTCTTTGTTAGCCTCAGTAGAAGTGCCGTTTTGCTATAGATTGATTTTAGAAACGATCGGAAGCCCAAGAAAAGTGACCATTTACGAATTTCGCCATAAACAAAATATATCACCAAAAACCGTTATAATATCACCACAAAAAACAAATTATCCACTTTTTCGCGTAATCTAGGCCTGTCATTCAACTCATCTGACCACTTTTGAATAGTGGAAATCGTGGTATATGAACCATTGTGGCGGTTCTATGCGCTTGGAGTCAGAGAAACATCGCTTTTCTTGAAAAAAAAATCAGATAAAACTATATAAAAGTTTAAATGGATGTCACTGGAGGCTTTGATATGACGTTTATGAGGGCCTAACATTATAGCCAAAGTCATTAAACCCTAAATTGATTAAAAAAAACCATCAAAATACGTTTTTATAAGAGTTTGTTTTCTTGCTGCTATATCACCGGTAAGGTCAATATGGAATTTTCTGTTTAGGCCCGAGAGAAAAATTTTTTAATGGCAAAAAAATTTCTCAACCCAATTTTATTAATCCAGTTTTTTGTTAGCCTCAGTGGAAGTGCCGTTTTGCTATAGAATGATTTTGGAAAGGATCGGAAGTCCAAGAAAAGTGACCACTTACGAATTTCGCCATAAACGTAGTATATCACCAAAAACCGTTATATTATCACCACAAAAAACTCTGTTCTACTTTTTTGCGTGATCTAGGCCTGTGATTCCACTCATCTGACTACTTTTGAAAAGAGATCGTGGTAACTGAACCATTTTGGTGCTTCTATGTGTTTGGAGCCCGAGAAAGAGCGTTTTTCTTGAAAAAAAAGTCAGATAAAACATTAAAAAAGATCAGATGGATGTCACTGGAGGCTTTATCAGACGTTTATCAGGCCTAAGAAACTAGCCACAGTCATTAAAAGCTATTTTGTTCACAAAACTTATCAAAAAACGGCAACATCATAGAACGATTCAATAAAGGCAGGCTTTTCGATGTTAATCTTGCACGATCTTGCAAGAGGATGTTAATCTTCAAACATCTTGCAAGATTGACATCATCTTGCAAGATCTTGCAAGTTTAACAGTATTTTTGCAAGAATCTTGCAAGATCTTGCAAGATTAACATCCTTCATCGACTAGAGATGAGAAAATTTTTTCGTATTGAAAAATGAAAACTGCAACCCAGGTGCAACTGCAACACGTGTTTCCCATTTCAACCCAACTAACTTGAAATCCTCATTTTTTTATATTTCATGTATATGAGAGTTACTATATAGATGTTTATGAGAAAAGACACTTTGACTCTTTGAATGAAGCTTCAATTGTTTGGTATCTTTTATGATCATGATTTTACTATCTTTTTAGTATCTTTTTTAGTATCTTTTGTTGCAAGAATCCTTGTTCTGTCTGTTGGTTTCATATCCGTCACAAAGCAGATATATCTGGCGTTCAGGCATATCTCAAGTTTTGATCAAAAATTGAAATGCACAAAAACTGAGCAAATTTGTTGAAATTTCATGAAATTCATAGAATGAGAAGGGAACTAGATGATATAGATAATAAAGGAGATGTTTGTTGATTGAAAAGTAACAATAAGTACGGAAATATTGTCAGGATGTTACATCTTTCACATAGTATAAACATCGGTGATTCGTCGTCCAGGTTGATTTACGTGTCCAAAGCTTCTATGGCCGGTTTAATGTTCATTGAGGCACCATGAATATAATTTTTCTTCAAGTTTTGAATTGATATCGCTGATACTATTTCTAATGATTTAAACTAATTCGCTGTTTTGCCACAGTATTGGAAAGTGTTTAAGATATTCTTGCTTAATGGACGTTAGTAACAATAAAAGAGACCACCCTAGTCCAGACCTGGAATTATTAAAAGACCGTCCTCGACAGATATTGGGTATGAAAAGACTGTCCTCGACAGATATTGGGTATGAAAAGACCGTCCTCGACAGATATTGGGTATGAAAAGAATTTGTCTGGACCCAATGTGATGTTCTGGAATTTGGCTGGAACTAAAGCAACCGTCCTAGAATTTGGCTGGAACTAAAACACACGTCCTGGAATTTGGCTGGAACTAATACACACGTCCTGGAATTTGGCTGGAACTAAACATACGTCCTGGAATTTGGCTGGAACTAAAAATACGTCCTGGAATTTGGCTGGATCAATATCAGTTGTTTTGGAATTTGCCAGCTCTTTTTTTTGGGAAACATAGAGAAATTAAATTGTCGATGAAAAACATAATTGTTGATGGAGTATTAAACTAAAAAAGCAAGGACATGCTACAACGAATGTCATTTGTTCAATCTAAAAAATTGGTCCACTCGGGTCAAGGTTTCACCGCTAAAAATCGCAAAAAGACGTGAGATTAGCGGTGAATTTGAATAAAAAGTGTAAGATTCGCGGTATATGCGATGAATGAGGCGAGAAAAAATTTTTATGCGGTGAAATTATTTTCAACCCTTACAACGGTAAAGAAGTTGTTTCCAGCGCTAAAAATTGCAGTTCATACAAAAATTCACCGTTAAATTTACCGCTATTCTAAAAAAATTTAGAAATTACCAATTGTGCTCATTTTTGGTGGGTATGCTCCATTTTAGCCATAATTGGGGACGAAATAAAAAAAATGGACTGAACAAACCATTTTGGACAAGTTTTCAAGTACTTCCAAAAAAGTATCCGCGCTCGATGAGGCTTAACTTTTTCGATCAGCGAACATTGTTTTGGACACGAAATCGTCAATTTTAGTCCAATTGTAATCATTTTTGGTGTGCAGGCTCCACTTTAGCCATAATTGGGGATGAAAAAAAATGGACTGAGCAAACCATTTTGGACAAGTTTTCAAGTACTTCCAAAAAAGTATCAGCGCTCGATGAGGCTTAACTTTTTCGATCACCGAACCTTGTTTTGGACACGAAATCGTCAATTTTAGTCCAATTGTTCTCATTTTTGGTGGATATGCTCCACTTTAGCCACAACTGGTGATAAAAATAAAAAATTGGACTGACCGAACTAATTTGAACAAGTTTTTAACCTAGTTCCAAAAAAGTATCTGAACTTTTTCTATCACCGAACATTCTTTTGGTGACCAAATCGTCAATTTTAGTCCAATTGTAATCGTTTTTGGTGTGCAGGCTCCATTTTAGCCATAATTGGGAATGAAAAAAAATGGACTGAGCAAACCATTTTGGGCAAGTTTTCAATTACTTCCAAAAAAGTATCCGCGCTCGATGAGGCTTAACTTTTTCGATCACCGAACCTTGTTTTGGACACGAAATCGTCAATTTTAGTCCAATTGTTCTCATTTTTGGTGGATATGCTCCACTTTAGCCACAATTGGTGATAAAATTAAAAAATCGGACTGACCGAACTAATTTGGACAAGTTTTTACCTAGTTCCAAAAAAGTATCTAAATTTTTTTTATCACCGAACATTGTTTTGGTGACCAAATCCTCAATTTTAGTCCCATTGTGCTCATTTTTGGTGTGCAGGCTTCAATTTAGCCATAATTGGTGATGAAATAAAAAACTTGGACTGAGCAAACCATTTTGGGCAACTTTTCAACTGCTTCCAAGAAGTATCCGCGCTCGATGAGGCTTAACTTTTTTAATCACCGAACATTGTTTTGGACACGAAATCGTCAATTTTAGTCCAATTGTGCTCATTTTTGGTGGGTATGCTCCACTTTAGCCACAATTGGTGATAAATTTAAAAATACGGACTGACCGAACTAATTTGGACAAGTTTTCACCTAGTTCCAAAAAAGTATCTGAACTTTTTCTATCACCGAACATTGTTTTGGTGACCAAATCGTCAATTTTAGTCCAATTGTGCTCATTTTTGTAGGGTATGCTCCATTTTAGCCACAATTGGTGATGAAACCAAAATTTTGGACTGACCGGACTAATTTGGACAAGTTTTTGCCTAGTTCCAAAAAAGTGTCTGAACTTTTTCTATCACCGAACATTGTTTTGGTGACCAAATCGTCAATTTTAGTCCAATTGTGCTCATTTTTGGTGGGTATGCTCCATTTTAGACTTAATTGGGGATGAAATAAAAAAAATGGACTAAGCGAACCATTTTGGACAAGTTTTCAAGTACTTCCAAAAAAGTATCCGCGCTCGATGAGGCTTAACTCGTTCGATCACCGAACATTGTTTTGGACACGAAATCGTCAATTTTAGTCCAATTGTGCTCATTTTGGGTGGGTATGCTCCACTTTAGCCACAACTGGTGATAAAATTAAAAAATCGGACTAATTTGGACAAGTTTTAACCTAGTTCCAAAAAACAATCTGAATTTTTTGTATCACCGAACATTGTTTTAGTGACCAAATCGTCAATTTTAGTCCAATTGTGCTCATTTTTGGTGTGCAGGCTTCAATTCAGCCAGAATTGGGGATCAAATAAAAAAAAGGACTGAGCAAACCATTTTGGTCAAGTTTTCAATTACTTCCAAAAAAGTATCCGCTCTCGATGAGGCTTAAGGTGAAAAACGTTTGTTAATAACTTTTTGATGAAGCCGTGTTAAAAACTCTACAATGGTCCATTTTATTGCCGTGTTATTGCAATTTTTGAATATCTGTAATAGTAGTTAGTTATATTTTGATTTTAATACAAAACTTCAAAAATGTCTCGAGGTAAATTAAGAAAATTTCGACCTTCTTGAAAAACGTTTGTTAATAACTTTTTGAAGAGGCCAAGTTGAAAACTCTACATTAGCCTATTTTGTGCTAGAGTAGCTTTTGACTTTGTGTAGTATTAGTTAGCAATCTTTCGTTTTTTATACAAAATTTCAAAGATATCTCTGAGTAAATGAAGAAAATGTCAAATTTCTTTAAAAACATTTCTTAATAACTTCTTGACAAAGAGGAGTTAGAAAATCTATAATAGCCCATTTTGTTGCTGTGATATTGTACTTTTTGAAAATATACAGACGTTTGTCCAATTTGTTTTATTTCTAACCGAAAAATCCAAAAAACTTTTGATTTAGGGGCAAAAATTAGCTGTTTTTGTCGAACTTCGACTAAATTTTCCCAATTGACAGCAAAAAACATACAACTTTTTGGTATCATAATAAACTAGAGTTTACGGTTGCAATGACCATATAATTTGTTTTTTAAAGTAATGCCAAACAAGAGAATGCGAGAGCAATATAGAGGCCGAAATGAGGGTCGATTTTTGCGAAATTTTCAAATTTTCAAAGTTGTTTAGTTTAATAACTCTTTTGTCTCACATCGATTTTACAAGTATGTTATATCATTTTCTTGCTCATTTAATACTCTTTACGAATATATAAGGTTCGAAAAAATTCGGTTTAGTTTCAAGGCCTAATTTTTAGATTTTCCAAATATTAGTGAAAATTAGCCAATTTCAAGCAGATTGGCAAAAATCGAGTTTTGATTAATTCACTTTCCGAACAATTTTTTACACTAGGTTGCTGCCCCAGTTCATGCTGATTCCAAAACATATTCATTTTTTAAATTTGGTTCAGTATTTTTCGAGATATAAGCCTTTTTCTGACACATACCATAGGCCCCCCAGTCCCAACGCGATCACGTCCCCCGCCCTCTCCCCCCCCCCACCCACCACCACCACCACCAAACTTTTTTTTATATATCTCTATTATGTGTCCAGTTGTAGAGCTTCTCGAATATATTACTTTTACCACTTTTTAATTTACATCATCTTTATAGCGGCTAACTGACATGAGGTAGTGAAATTTTCGTTCACGACGTCCTTCCGGTCACGTGACATGCTTATGCGTGCGCTGACAGGTCAAGTGACAGCAAGGACGCTGTGACTGCAGGCCGTTCGTACCTCGTCGAGGTAAGCATGTATAAAGATGAAAGTGTAATGGAATAGAAAGTTTCAAAAGGAAACAGACAGAGAGCGGCAAATATAGAATGCGTTGTAGTTGTACGGAACACATCACATTTCAAGCACGTCGCGATAGATTAGTCAATCTTTGACCACACCAGAGGACGGAACCAGAGGAGCACGAGCACGTCCGGAGTGCGACCACAGCCAGAGCAGCACGTCGCGACGCATATTTATAACCCATACAAAAGTTATATCGTTCTCGTCAAGGCGAACTTGATAGGCTATATGACAGAACCCAATAAGGGCGTACTATAATATCTATTCTATTTAATATCTATACCTGGTTCAGAGAGTAAATGTAGAGGGGTTCAGAGAGTAAATGTAGAGGGTAAATTATATATGAAGCAGTGATGTCTATGTTCATTTTTTAATGCTTATTCAAGATTGCTAATGGATTTGCGCATCGGAGCGACTTATGTAAATAACTCTGCAGCACCAGATAGGAGACCGCTAAAGCCTAGGTTTTCACCGGTGCAACAACAAGGAAGAATAAAGCGTGAAACTGATCGGGGAACGATTGAATTCTTGCACAGTAATTTTGCGAACGAGCTTGAGATCAACACGGCGGTAGTCGGCGACTCTATCCTCAATGGCATATGTATAAATAACTGTGTCGTCTATTCGTTGCCAGGCGGCGTAATTGCTGATTTCCATGAACTACTGCCAACGTTGCAGTCGTACAGGAACATAATTTTCTGTGCAGGAGGCAATAACTTGTCACACTTTGGAAATCCTGGTGAAACCCCACGTGCTGCTCTAGCGCAACTGACCAACTTTGTTACTGCCCTACGAGCACTGCCGAGAAACCCGAATGTAATAGTGTGCACAGTTTTGAAAAGGCTGTACGTTACACATGACAGAATCCAAAGCTACAATTCACTAATCGCAGGCCAAAGAGACATTCGGTTTTTCAAATTGCACCAAGAGGTATGCAGGCCCAAGTGCTTCAATGATGATGGAATACATCTAAGCCACAAAGGCAAAACAACTATGGCTACAGCGCTAAAGAAGCTTATTTGAGAGAACAATCTCATATAATGTATACTGTTTGTTTTTTGTTATTTGCAAAGTAGATTTGTGATTTGTACTCTTGCAATTTGCTAACTTTGAAATTCAATGCTTCTAAGTGAATAATTTTTGCTGGTACTTTGCCGGCATCCTAATTTGATTTTGAGCTCGTTTGCTCTTCTCCAAAAGTTCTGTCATTTCTGCCTGTACTTTGCAGGCTTTCTAACCCTATGCTTTTACATAGCGAGCAACCATTAAAAATTTTGATTACCGATAATTTTGCGTTGTCTTTGATTTATACTTAGTACTTTTTGTTGTATGAACAACCATTGTTTTACCTCCGTTTGCTGAATTCTTCTTATAGCTGCGAAGCTGTAAGCTGTGCGGAGCTATATTGCGGTGCTCTTGGTTTTTTTCGTCGTCTGACGCTTTTTTCATTTTACATTTGTTCACACAGCAAAGCTGTAAGTCAAATTTTCTGAATGATTTCCACTCAATAAAAGTACTTGCCCGCGTGACGTCATTTTTCATTCTCTCTAGCAAATGTTATAAGATCATTTGCGTGATAAGATTTTGATCATTAATGACTTACCTCATTCAATAAAATGACTGCACTTTAAAAATTAAGTTTAATTTGAATTAGTTAAAGGTCAAAGGAACTCATGTGTACTATTGGTCCTTAAAAAAAGGTTTCTGTGGAAGGAATTTTAACATGCTTCTTAAATTTATCGCTGAATGTTTTTTAACTTAACTTTTGGAGCTGCGTCATTTTTTTCAATCTAGATCTGTATCTGTTTCTATCTCTATTATACTGCACGTAAGTCTATTCTTTCGCAGCTATTCCGGCAGTCTGCCGGCTATGTTTCTTTGAAGTGTAATTGTACAAGGTCCAGAATTAACTCCTACTGCCTCACCTTTTTGCAATAGTTAGGATAATGAATAAGTAATTTGATGAGTGAGCTCTCAGGTTCCCCAGTTGTTAAAATTTTTGCTCTACTTAGCTGTACTCATTTTATGTTGTAATTGCCTTCCTAATCCTGAGTAAGCATGAATTTAATGAATTGAAAATTGATGCTCAGTAAATCGCCGAAAACTGATAACCGTTTTAGATTTTTGGATCTGAAAGAAGCTTGTTCTAAATAACCTCTCAGGACAATATTATGAGACAGTCTACCATCGCTTTTCGAAACAATAGCTTAGAATACAGTCTCCCTGCAACACCTCTTCCTCAAACTCAAACTGAGTCGACAGAGACTTCTCGACTGAGAGTTAGAGTTTTCCAACTTGAGAGTGAAGTAGCAGCACTGAAAGTTAGAGTTAGAGAGCTTGAGAGGAAACTAACGGAAACAGTAGACTTGACACAGGACACCAGTTTTTCAACTACAATATCTGTTCACTCTTCGGATCAATCAACAGACTTAAATTTGCCAAATGGGGTTTGAGGTCGTTGTTGCTGAAGATGTAGCTTTTCGCCCTTAAACTGATTATAACCAATTAGAGTTTGTCAATTAGAACGTGTAAATTTAGTTTGCGATTGTTGATCTTCAATGCTTCTAAGTTAATTTTTGCCGGTACTTTGTCGGCATCTTAATTTGATTATCAGCTTGTTTGCTTTTCTGCAGCAGTTCTCTCATTTTTGCCTGTACTTTGCAGGCTTTCGTTTTAAATGATCTTATGTAGCAAGCAAACAACGAAAAATTTTATTAGAAATAGTTATTTGTTGTCTATGATTTATTCTTAGTACTTATTGATGTATGAGCAAGCAGTTTTACTGTAGTGTTTGTATTAATTTTGGTGTCTTTAAAGTTATGAAAACCTTGCCTGAGACTTCTTAATCTGTGTTACAAATTTATGTACTTGAAATGTTTTGAACAGTTTCTCAATTTTGGAATTACTGAATCTCCAATTGTTTTTCCTTCCAAGCATTTAAACGGCACCACTTCTTGCAGACGTTGTAGCTAAAAAAGCGTTTTCTTTTGCGCGCTGACCGCTCACAAAAGTATGGTTCTAGGTATATTCGATATAGTTATTGCCTTTGACTGAAATGAATTTAGCTGGTACTTTGTCGGCTTCCTAATTAGTTCTTTTATCTCTTTTATCGGTTACTTTTCTCTTATGTAAATGAAAAATCGGAAAGGCTCTGCGCTACGTTTTTTAGACTCAACAAAATTTTTCCGAAGTAAACTTCAGATTTGTTAACTGAAAATGCCGCGAAGTCAGCGAACCATCAAGGCGCCTCAGTTTTCCTCTGGGTCCGATGGTGATGCCCGAAGGCAGTTAAGAAAACATAACATGGACACTTCGTTCTTGTTTTCTTACGACGGCGATAAACCTTTTGTTTTTAAAGCCGAATCCAAGTCTTGGCCGATGGGTCTTCACCTGGATGATAAATTGAGCCTGAGGGAGAAGGAACCAATCCAAATTTTTGTAGGTTCTGTACCCACTGATGCGATCTTCATTCGAAAAGGGCCTTCAAAGCTAATTGCCACGCTGAAAAAGGAAATGCAAGATCTGTATAATAAACGACATGGGCTGCCAACACAGACAATTGATGAAGAGGAGCTTGATGAAGACGTTGAAATCCCAATTGAAGACGACGGCTCACAAATTCCACAATCAAACGTCGGTTTGGCGGAAATTGATCCGCAACAGTCGCAAATTTCAAATGTTGGTGAGGAAAACGAGCTCAGCCCTAGCACGCCTGTTTTGTTAAAAGAACCAGTTTTTATGCCTGAGCAGATAAATTGTATGTCTGGGAACTGTGACGGAGTAGAGTTTGCCAGATTTCTTGAAGGCCATGAAAAGCGGATAAGCAAGGCAAAGGGTGCCTTTGTGTTGCTAAAGAAGAAAGGCGATAAGAAGAGAAGGAAAATCTGTCAGGAATACGATGAGCATGTAAGTGTAAGTCATAGATGGAGACATAAGTAAAATTAAAAAAAGTCGTTTGCATTTAAAGTACAATTTTTCACAAGTTTCCCGAAACCGCGTTGTTTTTGTGTTCTCTGAATTATGTTTTTTGCCAAAATTGTTGAATATTAATTAGGCTGAGGAGCTGGAGGAAATACTTGAGCTCCATGCTCGCGGCTTTGAAAGTGTGGACATGCACGCAAACTTACTGGAGCAGCATCCAGTGAAAAGCGTCATGCATTTGGGGGAGGATCTTATGAGCAAACTAAAGGCAAATTGATACCCTTCTCAACTTGGCAGGGAGTTGCGTCGTCAACTGTTTGGGGAAGATGGCTTAGTGAATGACATGATCGATGCTGAGCACTCGACAAGAAGAGTTGACGCTGATCCAAGGCTTGTCCGAAAATTTTTTGGTTTGTTTTATATGTAGCATCCACGCCTTGTTCTCAACTTGTTCAGTTGTAAATTGATGGAGTAACATTTGATGTAGCCTAAATTTTGTTTGTAGTTTTCTAAACGCACAATTAGTGTATACGAAATGCTCTCGAACAACTTCTGAAACAATTCTCGTTGTCGTGCGTGTTTTGGATGAAAAGTTTCGACATCTTTTTTGTATTATTGATACTAGATGCTTTAAAACAGGCGTCCACCTTTTTCCGGCAGTCCATAAAAGTTGTGCAGTTGTCTATCAGCCCTCTTTTCCTGATGCATTTAAACATTAAACCTTAAGGACTCCACCTCTAAGTTCCATAGCGCATCGCCCACAAGTCTTTTGTTTTAGATGTCGTCCATCAGAAGTACCTGATAACCCCTCGGTTGGCTTATCGCAAAGCGCGAGACAGTGCTAATTAAGCTGGACGGGAGAGGAAGGCCTATTTGAGGAGAGCAGTTACAACAGCGGGGGAGATTTGAGATTTCGATTAAAAACCTGAACACTATTTTTCATTCTCTAGTCTTTCTGCTGGTACTTTGCCGGCATGTTTGACAGAACTCGGACGATCTGAACCGCAATTTTTTTTCTGAGATAGTTGTTATTTTAGCTTTGTTGCTTAATTTTGTTTGCCTTCCCAGATTTAAGTCCCCCGACTCATTAAACATAGTTTTTAAGCTCTAGCCTTTCTGCTGGTACTTTGCCGGCATGTTTGACATAACTCGGACAATCCGAACCGCAATTGTTACCCTCTGAGATAGTTGTTAATTTAGTTTTGGTTACTTAAATTTAATTGCCTTCCCAGATTTAAGTCCTCGACGCATCTAAACATAGTTTTCAAGCGGTAGTCTTTCTGATGTTGTCGGCAGTTGTGACATACTCAGATCCAAATTGCGATAGCTGATGTTGGAGATAGGTGCTAATTTGATTTTGTTAATGCAATTTTACGCTTTCCCTGATTTAGGTCTCCCGATACATCTGATAAGTTTTATTTATTTAGTTTTTTAAATTGGGAATTAATTGCAAAAATAGAAAACCCGTCTCGTTAACGACCATTAAAGCTTCCTGCTCGTTTTCATTTTACAAGCGGTTTCTTAAGTTAATGCGAGGTTTTTAGATTTTGCTGTTTATTAAGCTGTGCACAAGAAATGGACCAAAGTAATAGTTGGTTGGTACTATCACTTGCGAAAGACGATTTAAGAGTTATAAAAGTTGATGACAGCATCTGGGGCAATGTCTCTATCATTGATCGCTTGTGTACGGCTGAAAATGATGTCATCGAATTGATCCCTGAGGGCCTACCAAAGAGTTATGGTGTCATAAAACAAGGTTTTGGTTCTCTTGAAAAAGAATACGAGGAGACAAGAAAAAGGGTTTTCGGAACAAGTGTTCAATCAACTTCAAAAAATGCACAAAGTAAAATCAGTGAAGCAGGACCACTAGATAATTGTGAAGCAGGACCATCGGATAATTGTGAAGCAGGACCATCCTATAGCAACGAACACTGTGAAGAGTCAACTGCCATCGACGACAATGTCAACGTTGAGGTAATACTTTAAACAATTCGTAGCATTTTTTAGTCGCTTTTTCGAGTGTTTCTTTGTTCCAAATGTTAGATTGTTTTCTTTCCGAGTAGTTTGCTCGGATCTGTTGACTACATTTCGGTAAAAGATTAAAGAAAATTTCCTTGTAATACCGAAGCTCGTTACTTTTGTTGGTGATAGTGATTTTAGCAAAGCTTTTACGTAACTTAGACTATCTTTCAATAGTTGAGTGTAATAAATCATTTCATTACTTCGGAGACTGTTCAAGATGTTTTTTGCAACTTCATCGCTCTCTGATTGTGTTAATGGTTAAGACCGCGTTTCAAACGTCGAGTTTGCTTGGCTTTTTTTGCTAGCATGTTTTTTTTCTGTAGTGTTGCCAGATGCATAAAGACATCGCCAAGAGATGCCTCAACATTGAAAATCAAGTTCACGAAATGAGCGAAGTTCTGGAAGCTTCTGTGTCAGAGAGTAACAACAAAATGATGAAAATGAAACTTCAATTAAGTGGTGTTGTGAGTACTTTTGAAACCAAGTTATTCTGGCCCGTAAGTTTCTTAAGCAAGACTCATTTTGCATACATTTTTTAATTGGCAGAGGTTGTAAGATCTTTTCGAATGATAGATTTGAAAAAAGTGAAGCCCATTTCAACCGGGAAAACAAAAAACTTCTTACGTAAGAGTAGAGGTAGGAACGTGCGAAAGCTCAGTGAAATTCAATCGTTCATGTATGTTTTTAGTACTTCTCTAATAATGTAGAGCATTTACTACAGGTCTCAAGAGCCATGAAGTTGTTTGATCCAATGGAAGAGCAAGTTGAGGAAATGGAAGAGTTGGATGATGAAATGGAATTTGAAGATGCTGAGCTTCTCTGTGATATTGAGACGGAACCACCAATTCAGTATGGAGAAGGAGGACGAAACCTAGATACAATTTACATTGGTCATCAACCCCTCAAGTTTGGTCTTGCACTGAGAACGTGGGTTTTTGGCAGGGATGGCCTATCAAGAGAAATGATAATGCCGCAGCGACAAAGCACTAGAGTCAGGGCTCCAAGAGAAAAAGTTCTAACATTTTTAAGTAATTACTATTTTAGAAATCACTTTTTTATGTTTTTAGCTTCCTCTTTGATTTTCAGTTATTCTTATCCGAAGCCCTTGTTATTAGTCTTTACGAGTAATTTGCTCGTATCTCAAGTTTAAAATTGGTGAAATCTAACCTGTTATAAGAACAAATGCCAATTCATTTCGTTATGTTCACAGGGGCTGTACAGAGAAAATTTCCTCGAGCCCGTTACCCAAATGCCAGAAAGGAAGCTGTCAACGCAGCTAATAAAGCAGGGTTGAACGCAAGAGCGAGAGTTGGTCAACGTGGCCAATACAGCCAACAGTGTAAAGACCAGAAAAAGGCTTTGAGAAAAAATAAGAAACAAGGAAGTCAATAAAGAGCGTCCTCGGACAGTTTTGAACGAAATGCTCTCAAATGTTATTCTATGATTTAACTGAAAATTGCTTTTACGTATAGTCGAGTTGTTAAATTGGTTTATCCGTGGCTATCTTTCAGAACTGTGCTAGTATTTTGCTGGCACGTAAATCAATTTCTTGGGCTTGAAGAACTAAGTTCTATCATTGTGAGGACAAAGATGTTTTGTGCGTTTGCTAGGAGGTTGGACCCGTATAACTTTATAATTAATGAGCTAATGTGAAGTCAGATTAAGGCGTATTTAATACCCTGCTCCATTCTGCGAGTTTATGACCAAATGATTTTTATATTGTTCAATGTTTAATTTCTTGTGTTATGAAGAGGAATGTCTCGGGAATTTAACCCATCTACAAGTATGTTTTGCCCAAAGGTGCTCCAATTTTATTATAGCTTCTATGTGTTGATTAGTCATTAGTTGAAGTGCTGTGATATTGAATCCCGAGAAATTTCAAATTTACAATTCCAGAGTTTATCTGAAAAAAGTTTGTAATTTCTTATTTAATCCATTCTACAAATTGATGTCTTCGACAGTTTTGAGCGTCTAGGTTTTGAGTTTTCACAAATGATCGGTTTCTCTGAAAGTAAGCTAATAGTTTTTCTGGAAGTTAAAGCTCTGAAAATTCGATTGATTGTGCGTCATTTCGTATAAAATTTTCAAATTTTCTTATGTTTGACAGCGGAGATTTTATGGTAGAATTTGAACTTAGTTCTGACTTTTTCATGCTCAACTTGAGTTGCTAGTGCCTTTTTGATGCTAGTACGTTTTAGTTGCTAGCGGCTTTTAGATAATAGATTTTCAACTCTAATGTCGGCTTGACCGTTCGAGCGTTCGTTTGTCAGTTGAGAACATTCTGTCGGCCCTTAATCACTTTTAATGTTTTCAGTTTCGATATCTTTGATTGTCAATGAGTTTGTTTGAGTTCCTTGCTCAAGCTGAAGGGTATTTGTCGCTCAAGTTTCTCTCAGAATTCAGCAATCAGCCTAAAACTTTGACAGACTTGTGGCCTAAAGATAGGTTTGATAAGGAATTGAAAGAAAATCGAGTTTTCAAACAAATATATAAAGACCTTGAAGATACCTACGTTGCCGCTAAAGACTTTGGATTAAATATAGAGCCCGACAGTTTCGGAGGATTTTGCTTGCGTAATAAAACAGGGCACACAATTAAAACCGGAGAAATCATGAGTGCTGTCGGTTTGATAGCAAAACTACCAGCTGGATGGGATCTAAACAATTGGTCTGTAATGCAAGGTGAAAAACTTCTCGTTGGTGTAGCACGCTGGGCAAATCACTCTTGTCGCGCTAATTGTGATTATTATATGAAAGGAGGATTTCGTGGAAGACCTTGTGTCAGGCTCCGTGCTCTTGGTCCAATTCTACCTAATGAATAGCTCTGTACTTTTTATAACGAAGACGTTTTTGGGGTAGGAAATTGCGATTGTCTATGTGGGCATTCTGATCTGCATGCCAAAAACAGTGAGAAAAATCTGACGCAAATAAAAAAGTTCAGACGATCTCTGCCGAGAATTCAAGTTGTTGAAGAGAAGTCTTCGACAAATGAGTTGCAAAGTTTCATTCAGTTTTTTGATGAGGGTTCAAACCTAAGCATTCAGTCATTCGAAGACGACGAAATTAACCAAGTTTTACTGCCGAACGTGCTATCGGATGATAATTTTGAGTTTTTGCCGCAATATAAAGAAGTGGAAGAGTTGGATCAGACAGAAGAAGAAATTTTGCCCTCTCGCGAAGATGCATCTAGTGATGAAAATTTAAGTAACTCAGATAAAGACGTAGGGAATTTTAGTGGAGAAACATCACAACAGGCAGTAACAACTCTGCAACAGCATAAAGAAAAAATCTCTGAAATGATACCTGTTTCATCCGGCAACTTAGCTGCTTCACTTCTTTCGATTGTGGCACAATATAATGGACCGGATCTACTTTTGATTGATCTTCTGAAAAGAGATCAGGCCTTATTTGGTTCGAACTGTGTTGCACCCAGAACGCTTCTCAAACAATTGAAACAAGAATCTGAAACGCTTGTGCATTCAAAAAAGATCATTGACGAGGGAGAAATTGTTTTTTTGAACTTTCGAGTCACCTTATGTGAAATTGTTGAGCAGAATTTTTCAAAAATAGTGAGTTACGCTGAAAACAAAATTTCAGGTACAGATATTAGACTACCACAGCTGAAGATAGACAACGATTTTGTTGAGATAAGACTTGTTATAAATTGTGATGGCGCATCCGTTTCCAAGTCTCCAGCCACATCAGCGTGGCCTCTGTTTATTGCTATAGCAGACCTACCGCCGAATTTACGTCAATCTTTTAAAAACATTGCTTTGGCTGCACTCTTTGTGGGAGTTGGTCATCCCAACTTTAATGATATTTTTGATTATCTGAAGACAGAACTAGCTGTGGTAGAAAAAGTAAGATTTCAAAACAGAAGCATCCAAGTAAAGTTTTGTCCCCTCTTCTTCTTATCAGACCTAATCGGAAAATCCAATGTTTTGAACATGAAGCAATGCAATGGATACTATGGCTGTACCATATGTAAGCAACGAGGGTATCATAAGAATGGAGCGCATTTTTACCCGCATGATGAAAAAATTGAATTGAGATCTCTCGATTCATACTTAGATAATCTTCGTGCTTTAGAAGATGGCAGTCAGGAACGCCTAAAAGCAAAACATGGTCGCTACTCTGATTTCGAAATTTTGACACAAGGGGTGAAAGGTCGGAGTTCAATTTTCTCGGTCATTCCTAATCAGCCTCTCACTTCGCCGATTGATGTCATGCATCAGCTGATGTTAGGTGTTTCAAAAGACCTTCTATCTTTTTATTACGTTAGACTACAAAGAGACAGAAAGACGGAACTTAATGATATCTTACGCAAAGTTGAAGCTCCCAAGGAGTTTACGAGAAAAATTCGACCGTATAGTGATTTGTCCAATTTCAAAGCCAAGGAGTTCAAAATTCATCTACTCTACTTGGCACCGGTTCTTTTCCCAAATTTTTTTTTGGGGAGGATCCATTGAGCGATGCTGATGACTTGAATAAGCTTGCCTTTGCTGTTCGAGTTTTATATGATAGGGCAGAAGAGTTCAAATTATGCGACGAGCTGTTGAACGAATTTTGCTTAAGTATGAGCGAAAAAACAGGCAAATTTGAATCTATAAACTTTCATTTGCTCCGACACCTTGCGTGGCAAGCTAAAAGTTATGGCCCCCTCTTCACAACATCCGCATCGATGTTTGAAAGCGCAAATCATTGGCTGATTGCTCCCCTGACGGGTACTGTAAACCATTGCGAACTGATGACTTCCAGATTCTTGAGACGAAGAGTTTTGTCTAGATTAAACCTAATAGACGAAAATTTGGGCCAATTTTTCCCTGATGGCCAGAAAAAAGCTTTCAACGATAGCTTTGGTTTCGTAGAATCAAAAGTTTCCGAGGAATTTAGAAACAAATCTAGTTCGCGTTTGTTCTGCCGAATGAAAATTCTGACATTTTATTTATCATCAACTGCTTATTGTAGAGGAAGAGCTGCTGATAGATTCGTGTCTGTCGAAATGAATGAAACTTTTGTTGGCGAGGTTCAGTTTTTCTTAGAAGACGATGGCATTCAAGGATTATTTCTGAAAATTTTAGATATTAAAAAGCGTCTCAGATTGCTGAAGAATCGTCAGCCAGTACCGTGTCCAATTTTTGGATACGTTGTGAAAGAAAGCGATAAGATTATTCGATTTCCTACTAAAGCAATTTCGAACAAACTTTTTCCAATCTATGTAGAAGACGAGTTAACTCTTGTAACAATGTTGAGGCACTTTGAGCACGATTAGCGATACTTAAACTAAAGTTGTTGCAAAACTTTGGTTTCTTTGATTGTTAACAGATCAGATTTTTCCATATGTTTGGTACTTTGCCAACTTTAACTGTTCTTCTTTAGTATAATTAATTCAATTTGCTCTCAATATTTTTGTTTTTCTAAAATTAATCAACGTACAAGTCTCACTTTTGTGTACATTCTAGTGCAAAAAAAATTGGTGTAGTAATTCATGAAAAGTTTCTCAATTGAGGTTTATCGGCCATTTGAAAATTTTATTTTAAGACGTCTTTTTAATAGCCGCGAAGCGATAGCGGCTATTATTGGGGACATCGTGGTTTTTTTCTTAATTCGTAGGAGTCCAACTTTTTGTTTGGGTCCTCGTGCAAAAACAATTTTTGGTTTAGCTTGTATAGAAAAAAAGTTAGTCTCTTAGTTGAGTTTTTCGCTTATTTGAAATTTTTTTTTAAAACGTCTTTTTTTTTCAATCGGATCTTAGAGTTGTCGAAAGCTAACGAAAAGCAACGTAGGAGTCCCACTTTCTGTGTGGGTCCTAGTGCAAAAACAATTTTTGGTTTAGCTTGTATAGAAAAAAAAGTTAGTCTCTTAGTTGAGTTTTTCGCTTATTTGAAAATATATTTTTTAAAAACGTCTTTTTTTTCAATCGGATCTTAGAGTTGTCGAAAGCTAACTAAAACCAACGTAGGAGTCCCACTTTTTGTGTGGGTTCTAGTGCAAAAACAATTTTGGGTTTAGCTTGCATAGAAAAAAAGTTAGTCTCTTAGTTGAGTTTTCGCTTATTTGAAAATTTTATTTTAAAACCGCTTTTTCTTCAATCGGATCTTAGAGTTGTCGAAAGCTAACGAAAACCAACGTAGGAGTCCCACTTTTTGTGTGGGTCGTAGTGCAAAAACAGTTTTTGGTTTAGCTTGTATAGAAAAAAAAGTTGGTCTCTTAGTTGGATTTTTCGCTTATTTGAAAATTTTATTTTAAAACCGCTTTTTCTTCAATCGGATCTTAGAGTTGTCGAAAGCTAACGAAAACCAACGTAGGAGTCCCACTTTTTGTGTGGGTCGTAGTGCAAAAACAATTTTTGGTTTAGCTTGTATAGAAAAAAAGTTAATCTCTTAGATGAGTTTTTCGCTTATTTGAAAATTTTATTTTAAAACGTCTTTTTTTTCAATCGGATCTTAGAGTTGTCGAAAGCTAACGAAAAGCAACGTAGGAGTCCCACTTTTTGTGTGGGTCCTAGTGCAAAAACAATTTTTGGTTTAGCTTGTATAGAAAAAAAAGTTAATCTCTTAGTTGAGTTTTTCGCTTATTTGAAAATATATTTTTTAAAAACGTCTTTTTTTTCAATCGGATCTTAGAGTTGTCGAAAGATAACTAAAACCAACGTAGGAGTCCCACTTTTTGTTTGGGTTCTAGTGCAAAAACAATTTTGGGTTTAGCTTGCATAGAAAAAAAGTTAGTCTCTTAGTTGAGTTTTCGCTTATTTGAAAATTTTATTTTAAAACCGCTTTTTCTTCAATCGGATCTTAGAGTTGTCGAAAGCTAACGAAAAGCAACGTAGGAGTCCCACTTTTTGTGTGGGTCGTAGTGCAAAAACAATTTTTGGTTTAGCTTGTATAGAAAAAAAGTTGGTCTTTTAGTTGGATTTTTCGCTTATTTGAAAATTTTATTTTAAAACCGCTTTTTCTTCAATCGGATCTTAGAGTTGTCGAAAGCTAACGAAAACCAACGTAGGAGTCCCACTTTTTGTGTGGGTCGTAGTGCAAAAAAATTTTTTGGTTTAGCTTGTATAGAAAAAAAGTTGGGCTCTTAGTTGGATTTTTCGCTTATTTGAAAATTTTATTTTAAAACCGCTTTTTCTTCAATCGGATCTTAGAGTTGTCGAAAGCTAACGAAAACCAACGTAGGAGTCCCACTTTTTGTGTGGGTTGTAGTGCAAAAACAATTTTTGGTTTAGCTTGTATAGAAAAAAAGTTGGGCTCTTAGTTGGATTTTTCGCTTATTTGAAAATTTTATTTTAAAACCGCTTTTTCTTCAATCGGATCTTAGAGTTGTCGAAAGCTAACGAAAACCAACGTAGGAGTCCCACTTTTTGTGTGGGTGGTAGTGCAAAAACAATTTTTGGTTTAGCTTGTATAGAAAAAAAGTTGGTTTCTTAGTTGGATTTTTCGCTTATTTGAAAATTTTATTGCTCAATAAATGTATTAGAGGATGGTGTTACGAAGTAAATAAGTAAGCGAGATTATTGGCCAATCAGAATCGAGTATTCAAATGCGTACGTTCTGAATTAATAAAATACGTTCTAATATACGTAGAAAGTTCCGAAAAAGTTCTTTTAACCTAATTTTAAGTAAATATAACCACTATATGTATCGAATAAGCTGGTTTTCGGCTTAATAATTTTAGGTTTTCTAGACAATTGCCGATTGAATACGAACTGATTTTGACGTCAATGACATCAGACGAAAAAACCTGTTAAATGAACAACAAAAAATCTTGCCGTCTAAGTTCCACTTGTTGCTATGAACGTTACGAATACTAATACGTTGTCTTGATCACATTAATGCTTAATACGTTGCTTTGTATAACATGACCAATACTTATACGTTGCTGAATTGAAACTTTCCGAACTTCTGTTATTTCCGTCAGAGTTTACATTGGTGCCGCGACCTGGGAACGAACCAGGGACCAGGGTATGTAATTGAGGTTCCGGACGCTCACAAGGTTGAGAGCCGGTCTGATAAAGAGTGGTACCTACCCCACCATCCGGTTTTAAACCCGAACAAACCAGGTAAGGTGCGCAGGGTGCTCAATGGAGCAGCAAAATTTCATGGCGCCTCACTGAATAAATCTTTGCTCACTGGCCCTGATCTGCTCCAAAATCTTATTTACGTACTTCTTCGCTTCCGACAACATCCATATGCCGTGTCCGCCGACATCGAGGGAATGTTTCTACAGGTTGGCGTGTTACCATCAGATCAACCATCACTTCGCTTTCTGTGGCGGGAGGACCCCACAACTAACGTTGTAGTGTATCAATATACGCGCCATATATTCGGGGCTAAAGACTCGCCCGCATGCGCCAACTATGCATTACAACGCACTGCGAGAGACAATGCCAAGTTTTACCCGGAAGCTGCAAAAGCCGTCCTTGAAAACTTCTACATGGACGATTATCTTGACTCAGTGGAGTATCCTGAGAAAGCCATCAATAGATCGAAGGAATTGGTACATCTTCTCCATCTCGGTGGGTTCAAGCTTACAAAGTTTGTAAGCAATGTGCAAAATCTGGCTGATCGAATTGATGGTTCGCCTCAATCTACTGAGCCCAAGGTTATTGTTTCATGTCAGGAGGATTCATCGCACGTGCTGGGGTTAAAGTGGGATCACACTAATGACACTTTAGTTGTGAGCAGGGGTACAAGCTGCGCTATCACCAAGTCCCTCACGCAACGCTTGGTCCTAAGTCTTGTCTCGAAAGTCTTTGACCCCATTGGTCTTGTCGCACCGTTTACCGTCGGTGCGCGATTGCTCTTAAAAGACATCTGGCGTGTCACAGGACAGCAATGGGATGACGAGCTCCCACAGGACATGGTTCAAAGATTTTTGGTCTGGAGTGCGGACTTACCAAAGCTTGAAAACATCAAAATTCCTCGAAGTTACTTTAGTGGACCCTTTGATAATACAGAGTTGCATATGTTCGGTGACAGTTCCCAGGATATTTTTAGTGCCGTCGCATTTCTTCGAGCCCGAGTAACAACCCCTACGGGCAAGATAAAAACAGAGCTTGCGTTTGTTTTGGGGAAAGCGCGCGTGGCGCCAATGAAAGTAATGGCTGTCCCTAAACTGGAATTGCAAGCAGCTCTACTTGCCGCTCGGCTGAAGAACGAAATTATTCAGGCACTTACTGTAACTGTTAACCAAGTATTCATGTGGACAGACAGCACGACCGTTCTTCAGTGGATAAACTCTAATGTAAAGCAACCAATCTTTGTTGCAAACCGGGTTTGTGAAATTTTGGAGTATACCAGCGTTGACCAATGGAACCACGTCGCAACTAAGGATAATCCAGCTGACGCTGGCACGCGTGGAATGTCCGCTGAGGTTTTGCAACTAAGCAGTTGGGTCAATGGTCCACTTTTCTTATCTAACTCAAGTTTCCCTTTCGCACCGAACAAAGACGTCATTAATAACATCAAACTTGGCGTCAACCAAGCAGTCATCATAGAAGACACTGTCTCTCTCGCTACATCTGTTAAAAAACAGACAACTCCCGTTCCGTCGTTATTCCCATTTGATAAGTTTAGTTCTTATCAAAAGTACTTGCGCATTGCCGCAAACGTTCTCCGGCTTTTGCCGAAACATGCCGGCTACCGTAGCCCCGATGGTAGCATTACCGACCCTACTGAGCTTGACGAAGCCGAGCGTCATCTACAGTTTTTGGTGCAAGGAGAGTCTTTTGAAGCCGAAAGAAAGGATCTTCTTGACAATAAATTTGTTAAACGGAGTAGCCGAATTGCTCCACATTCACCGTTTATTAGTCCAAATGGGCTAATCCGTTCCTCGGGCCGCATCAAGCGGTTAATCGAAGTTGGGTTTAATGTAAAGTACCCAATCATCCTAGATGCACGTCATCCGTTTGTAAAATTGTTCCTTGAACACACGCACGTAAAGCATTTTCATCAAGGCGTTGAATACCTAAGATCAATTGTGCAGGAACACTACACAGTACTGAAACTAAGATCATCCTTGCGTTCCATCAAAGCACACTGCCTGAGATGCCGAGAATTCCAAGCTGTAACTATGCAACCAATCATGTCTGACTTACCTAAGGAGAGACTCGCCTACCAGTCACCTCCCTTCACTAACACTGGCGTTGACTACTTTGGGCCATTCTATGTTACTGTCCGCCGTACTACTGAGAAAAGGTGGGGCTTCCTCTTCACCTGTCTCACTACTCGCGCTGTCCATGTCGAGATAGTTACATCCATGGACACCAGTTCTTGCGTTATGGGAGTCGAGCGGTTTGTGTCCCGTAGGGGTACCCCTGCCATGATTTGGTCGGACAATGACACTAACTTTATTGGAGCGGAGAAAGAACTCCGAGAAAGTATTGAAAAGTGGAACGTTGTCAACATTGCAGCTGAGCTCGCTCACAAAGGTATAAAATGGAGGTTCAATCCACCCAGCGCACCACATCAAGGTGGTATCTGGGAGAGGTTGGTACGCAGCTTCAAACGCGTGTTGTATACTATTCTTGGCACGCGTCGCCTCACGGATGAGGTACTGCATACTACCTTTTGTCTCGTGGAGAATGCTCTCAATTCGCGTCCTTTAACACCCGTAAGCGCCGATCCGTGCGATTTGAACGCTTTAACGCCCAACCACTTTCTTTTAGGAGAATACTCTACCGGTATTCCGTCTGTTGTCGGCAATAATGAGCTTGACCATCGTAAACGCTACGCCCGTGCGCAGTCGTACGCTAATGCGATCTGGTCCCGTTGGATCAGAGAGTACGTACCCACGCTGAGCCGACGCTCTAAGTGGCAGACGCCTGCCGAGCAACACCTTAAGACCGGTGACTTGGTTTGGATAGTTGAGGAAACCAACCCTAGGGGTTACTACCCAACCGCTCGGATTGTGGAACTCCGTTACGGCTCCGATGGCGTCGCGCGCTCCGCCGTTTTACGCACGCCGACCGGTTCACTCGTCCGCCCACTTGTAAAACTTGTACCAGTTTTCCCAACATCTTCTTCCGGGCCGGAGGATGTTACGAAGTAAATAAGTAAGCGAGATTATTGGCCAATCAGAATCGAGTATTCAAATGCGTACGTTCTGAATTAATAAAATACGTTCTAATATACGTAGAAAGTTCCGAAAAAGTTCTTTTAACCTAATTTTAAGTAAATATAACCACTATATGTATCGAATAAGCTGGTTTTCGGCTTAATAATTTTAGGTTTTCTAGACAATTGCCGATTGAATACGAACTGATTTTGACGTCAACGACATCAGACGAAAAAACCTGTTAAATGAACAACAAAAAATCTTGCCGTCTAAGTTCCACTTGTTGCTATGAACGTTACGAATACTAATACGTTGTCTTGATCACATTAATGCTTAATACGTTGCTTTGTATAACATGACCAATACTTATACGTTGCTGAATTGAAACTTTCCGAACTTCTGTTATTTCCGTCAGAGTTTACAGATGGCAAGAAAATTTCAGCCACCAACATACTCACATCAGCGTTGATTATACTCATTTAAATAGTTAGAAAATTTTTGACTTTTGATTAGAGACTGGATTCGTGTTCGCCCATCACAACCTACAAATATGCTCCGTGCATTCAAAATTTCTTCGGTGCACTTTTACTAACAATGCAGTGATTCAAGAAAGTCTTAAAAATTTCGTCAACACTCTCAAATTTATGACTTCAATTTAACAAAGATTTTGAAAAAAAGTACTCTAAGCGTACGAAGTTGTCACCCAACAATTTTAAGATTGCGTTTATCTAAGTTTTAGTTCAGAGATGAATCAAGACCACAAATAGCGCAACAGATCAACTCAACTCTCTAAAAAAACCGCTTTTTCTTCAATCGGATCTTAGAGTTGTCGAAAGCTAACGAAAACCAACGTAGGAGTCCCACTTTTTGTGTGGGTCGTAGTGCAAAACAATTTTTGGTTTAGCTTGTATAGAAAAAAAAGTTGGTCTCTTAGTTGGATTTTTCGCTTATTTGAAAATTTTATTTTAAAACCGCTTTTTCTTCAATCGGATCATAGAGTTGTCGAAAGCTAACGAAAACCAACGTAGGAGTCCCACTTTTTGTGTGGGTCGTAGTGCAAAAACAATTTTTGGTTTAGCTTGTATAGAAAAATGTTGGGCTCTTAGTTGGATTTTTCGCTTATTTGAAAATTTTATTTTAAAACCGCTTTTTCTTCAATCGGATCTTAGAGTTGTCGAAAGCTAACGAAAACCAACGTAGGAGTCCCACTTTTTGTGTGGGTCGTAGTGCAAAAACAATTTTTGGTTTAGCTTGTATAGAAAAAAAAGTTGGTCTCTTAGTTGGATTTTTCGCTTATTTGAAAATTTTATTTTAAAACCGCTTTTTCTTCAATCGGATCATAGAGTTGTCGAAAGCTAACGAAAACCAACGTAGGAGTCCCACTTTTTGTGTGGGTCGTAGTGCAAAAACAATTTTTGGTTTAGCTTGTATAGAAAAAAAGTTGGGCTCTTAGTTGGATTTTTCGCTTATTTGAAAATTTTATTTTAAAACCGCTTTTTCTTCAATCGGATCTCAGAGTTGTCGAAAGCTAACGAAAACCAACGTAGGAGTCCCACTTTTTGTGTGGGTCGTAGTGCAAAAACAGTTTTTGGTTTAGCTTGTATAGAAAAAAAGTTGGTCTCTTAGTTGGAGTTTTCGCTTATTTGAAAATTTTATTTTAAAACCGCTTTTTCTTCAATCGGATCTTAGAGTTGTCGAAAGCTAACAAAAACCAACGTAGGAGTGCCACTTTTTGTGTGGGTCGTAGTGCAAAAACAATTTTTGGTTTAGCTTGTATAGAAAAAAAGTTGGTCTCTTAGTTGGATTTTTCGCTTGTTTGAAAATTTTATTTCAAAACCGCTTTTTCTTCAATCGGATCTTAAAGTTGTCGAAAGCTAACGAAAACCAACGTAGGAGTCCCACTTTTTGTGTGGGTCGTAGTGCAAAAACAGTTTTTGGTTTAGCTTGTATAGAAAAAAAGTTGGTCTCTTAGTTGGATTTTTCGCTTATTTGAAAATTTTATTTTAAAACCGCTTTTTCTTCAATCGGATCTTAGAGTTGTCGAAAGCTAACGAAAACCAACGTAGGAGTCCCACTTTTTGTGTGGGTCGTAGTGCAAAAACAGTTTTTGGTTTAGCTTGTATAGAAAAAAAGTTGGTCTCTTAGTTGGATTTTTCGCTTATTTGAAAATTTTATTTTAAAACCGCTTTTTCTTCAATCGGATCTTAGAGTTGTCGAAAGCTAACGAAAACCAACGTAGGAGTCCCACTTTTTGTGTGGGTCGTAGTGCAAAAACAATTTTTGGTTTAGCTTGTATAGAAAAAAATGTCTGTTCCTAAAAAATTGGTATAGAAAACCAGTTTTTGTCGCCAAAAACGTTCCCGATGCCTTATGGGCTTTCCCCGATTTTTTCACTGTGTTTGTTTGTGTGTGCGTGTTTGTATGTGTGTGTGTTGTTGTAAGATGTTGTTTTATATGTCTTTTTTGATGTTGGGCTTTGTATTATAATTTTCAGCAGCTTCTTCACAGGTAATTTTTTCATTTGTTTCTTTAAAGGACACACTAGGGTAATGAGTTGGTCTGTATGACCTAATCTGATCCACGAAACCTATTGTCCTGATTTTTCATACTATTTAGACTTGTTTCTGGTGCATTTGGTGCTATATTTATACATACAGGGTACTCAAAACTCAGGTTAAAAGTACCCATGAACCGCGAGAAAGCACCATTTAATGGTTTATGAAAAGAATTTGGATGGACACAGGTTTGTATATGAAAAGAATTTGGATGGACACAGGTTTGTATATGAAAAGAATTTGGATGGACACAGGTTTGTATATGAAAAGAATTTGGATGGACACAGGTTTGTATATGAAAAGAATTTGGCTGGATGAAGGTTTATGAAAAGAATTTGGATGGACACAAGTTTGTATATGAAAAGAATTTGGCTGGATGAAGGTTTATGAAAAGAATTTGGATGGAACTATGAAAAGAATTAAATTAGACTTTAACTAGGGTCCTTGACCATGTAATTTAATTCAATATTTACCCCCCCCCCCCCCACCTGGAATTAATAGGTCTTTTCATAATTCCAGGTCTCGACTAGGGCATTAACTTTCTCGTTCAAGGTGTTGTGTGGTGAAATATCTAAACCGCGTGAACTGATTTTGAAAACTGCAATTTCTGCAAACTCATTGTTCCGGTTTATCAGATCACAATAACATTGTAAATCAGCGCTGAATCCGAGTATTCCCCGTCTGCATTTTTTACTATGAACAGACTATGATCATGTCACTTTTACGCTGTTCAGACAAAAAATCATAGTGAAAAAGGCTCTCTGAGAACTCTCTGAACAGTACAAAACCCAACTCGGGGTTTGTTCTGAGCAATCTTAAAAAAAATTACTGGGAAAACTCTGAATAAACTTTTTCTCTAAAAAAGGGAAAAAAAGGTAAAAGAAAAGTTCTAACAACAATTAATTAAGAAAGGGTGACCATAATCAAAACCAAGAATGCTCAGTCTATTTTCAGAAAAAAATATCTATGTGTCTTATACTGCATATCATGAGCAGCAGGATACTCTTAAGATACCCTGATACAGTATTGGGCCGACGATATACAATTGGAATACAATATTTCAGTACTGATATACTCTGGCACCAGGGTCAGGGTTTATTTTTCAGTAATATTTGGCCGCTCAACTTAATCATTGTAGAGAGTCTTGACTGGTATCATCAGAAATGTCTTCAACGGTAGAATTGAAAAATGAAAAGACCTTTTGACTTTCTTTTTTTTCGAGGAGCTTTTGAGGTATAAATTTTAGGCCAATATATGAAACAATTATAGGCTGTTCCTAGGTGCGAAGCTATCAATGGGCTAGTTTTTTTCTCATCGATGATTTTGACAAAATAAAAGATTCGAAATCTGTTGCGGCACCATTTTTATTAATTTTTTTCAATTTTTTTCATCTATTTTTCAAAAGTCAAATTTCAAATTTCTTTTTATGGCCAAACTCTTTTAAGATTATTTGAGGCCCAGTTTTCATGTAATTTAAATGCAGTGTACCATTTTTCATGATTTTCAAAGCATCGACAATATGTTTTTGTCATTTGTCTTAACAAAAGTTTTGGTTTTGCCTGCTTTTGAAAATGCGATCGATATGCTAAAGAAGACTAGTCGAACTCAGCTAAAGCTTTGAATACATACATAAGGGCTATAAAGAATTTTAAAAACAAGTTTTTGGGAAAAAAATTGAACGTTACCCAATTTAAAACTCATATGTGTGAACTGAGGAATTCGACGAATGACAGGACCATATGCTTCATTTCGAATCAAAAAGTTCGGTTAGCTGTGTTATCTTCTAACTATTGGTGTTATTATTTTGACAAAACGAGTTTTCAAAACATTTTAAATTTTTTTTAAAAAAATGTGAAGAGTTTACTAAATTATATATATCAGACCTCACTTGTTGAGTTTGTTTAAAGGATTAAAAGTTTTTTATTGTGCAATTGTCATCAAATTATTGAGATGTCTTGAAAACAAAACAACACTAACAAGTCCAAACTTTTTCAGTGACTGCCTTGAATTTTTAATGAACGCGGCAACTTTCAATCGCTTTTTAATTCTATTGTAGCAGGAGAAATACTAGATGCACATCTCCAACAAATCAAAAACTGAGAAGGCAATATTCTCTTTTATATAGAGAGAACTGAACTTACTATAGTCAGTCTTTAGTTAGAATACACCACGTGTATATCTCTGACTCCGGTGCTATGCTTCTTATCAACCGTAATAATAGAAGTTTACTCTCAGTGTTTTACAGAGTCGGTTAGTCTTGGAGATTTAGGTAAGCCTACTTCGCGCGCAGAAATAAGTAGCTCTAGCTCTTTAGACTTTAAGGCTGTAAAAGGAGCCCACCTTGGGTCTGCCTTAACTGGTGCGACCAGTGAGTTAACAAAATCTAAACGTAAAAAGAACTCACACAAAACACCCTTTTCTCTTCTGAGAAAAAAATTTGAATTAGACTACATAGTTTTTTACTTTTTCTTTACTTAAAACTTAAGAAAAAGGGGAATACAACCCCAATAAAAACAAAACTTTTATCTTCTAAACACAAAGATGCAAACAATGGATCACCACATTGATCAACCTCCCTCTTATATACCGACACACTTGGACGCACTACAATTAGCCGTTCTTACACAACAGAGCAAGCGCTTAAAAGAAGATGTTTTACCCTTCGAAGTAAAACACTACCAACACCAAGATGAATTAAAAATACCTTTGGACACCGCAAAACAACTCAAATACCAATATTTTGCAGCAGAGCAACAGCCTCTCCTCTCTTTTCCAGAAAAGGCATCACAGGTTTCATGAACCGCCTTTCCTTCTTATATAGTTGAAAACTATGGAGCTCAACTCACGAAGGGCTCACTTCTTTTTATTTGTGATCCACTAACAAACAAATAGATGTCTCTAATAACTGACATTTTATTTAATCCACTATCTGACACACTATTCGAATTCCTTAATGGAGTATGGTCAGAGATACAACCCTTGGATAGAAAGGGTGTGTTTAGGAAGTCTTCCTTCGAATTTCTTAAACGCCTAGCATGCACACTAAACGAAGTTGAAAACCACTTCACCAACGCAATTCACGCGCAACAACTTGGTACTTACAGTCAAATCTATAGATAAAATGAAATTGAACCAATTAGTAGATGACGCAGCTGAGAAATTTGAAGTAGCACGAGCAGTATATTTTGCAGACCTTGAAAAACAAGCACAATTACAAGCGCAGTTTTCAAAACTACGAACAGAATTTCATGACTACTTTAAAAAACTTTTTTATAACGGAAAAGATTTCACCCTCCGCCGTCTCGACTGGCGTCATTTAATCAATGGAAATGATTTTAAAGAATCCTTCATCGGAATATTTGGATACCCTTGGTACGTATTAAAAGAAATAGCCATAATATGGACTGTTTTCAAATTTTAAATTCATATTCAGTCTATTTCGTAATATACTCAACACATACAATCTCAAATCACTCTTAGGACCTAATATCACTTTAGCTAAGATCATCAAATCCGGATTTTTCGGAATATTCTCACAAACAATATTTCATGTTTTACAAACTGATTCTACACACAATAAACCGCCTTCATCTAAAAAACGAAGTAGACATTCAATTGATAGTTGCACTCCACACTCTCAACATGAATTGAATCTATTACACAAAAGCACACTTCCACTTTACTGGCTTCTATTTATCAATGCAATGAAACACCAATTGACTCTCGCACGATTTTCAATCTCTACACTTACACACTTTTCAACCCGATAAGCGTAAACGTTCACGTGCACTTTCTCTCTCAGGAAACTCTTTTGAAAACGATCCTGACTATCAAGAAATTCCAGAAGAACTCCTTTTTAATCTTCCAAGCACTTGCTTTTACCACCCTTTTTGTTTTAGTAACTCCACTGCAGTTCCCACCCACCAGGAAGGAGGGTCACCAATTCCTTCGACCCTTCGACATACAACCTCATCATGTTGGAGGTGGACGACATTCTGCTCTCACCCCTCACGCCACTGGTGCGGCCACCCCCAGTACCCGAACCGACCTGCAAACCCCAGCCCTATTTACGATAGCACAATCTTCCCCACAGCCACAGTCTGTGTACACCGCGAACTACGCACGGGTGAACCCATTGCCTTCATCTGCCATCTCCTACTCAAGCTCAGGGGAACTTCCCCTACATATAGAGAGCGACACGAGCTCAACCTCGCTCGCGATAGGACAGACCAGCTCGTCACAGGAGCTGCTAATACAAGGACAAACTCAGGTGTCACAACCACCTTCGCATACAGTGTCGTTGTCACAACAACCAACTCAATCAACGCATATTCCCTCTTGGGCTGATGAAGTTGAAAAAACTGGCCACTCCACACCAGAGACAGTCATCCCCAATTGGGAATACTCAAGCGGAATTCGTGGACCACGATCACGATCGCAGCCACTAGTATATCCACCACCGGTAATGCCTACACCACACCCCCAACGACAACTCGTATCCTCACTGCGGAACAGGCCCATAATACCACCTCTCAGACCACAACAGCCCCTTCCGCAACCACCAACTTACGAACGGCCCACTTCAATGGATAATTATCCGTGTACTGACCCCTCGCCTAAGAGACGACCAAGAGTTACAGCGCACGAGATTCATTTTGTTCGCTCCTCTCCTATAAAGGCTTGACAATCGCCTGCTCGTCACACCGCGAGCCCTTCACGAGGCGTACAGCCATCATCCTGTCGTGGAAAAGTAAATCCATTTGCGCCGACACGAGAAATCCCCCACAGGTCAGAGGGACCAAATTTCTGAATTCACGAGTTCACGAAGCCTCTTAGAATCAACACTATTCAAGGAATTCATGTGCCTGAGCGCATTAATTACACCTCTAACCCAACATACTCTCAAACCAACAGCCAGTTCCTGCTCTCTGGGGCAACTCGACTATGAGTATGTTCAAGAATAACGAGAGAGAGACCTCCCACTCGAATGTGTGCACTTTTCCCGATTCACGGAACGATTTTGGCATCTGTCAAAGTACTTCTTTGCTCTGGCAGATTGCCCCAATGACTACTTGAACACCTTCTTCACACCTGACACAGCACCGTATAAGATATATGCAAACTACTAACCCTTCTACCTCCAATTTGGCTTCCTTCACCCCACCCAGATGGATGTCAATAACACCAACCACAAGGTGAACAGGGTAAAAATGCTGCTCACTATGCAAAACTACTTCTTTGTACAGCATCACTTCCAACACACCAATCCAATTATACACATGAATTCAAGTCTCCAATATGCTAACACAAAGCTCACGTCACTTTTTTATATGAATTACAGTTATTTTATACAACCAAATTTTTTATGAAGGCAACCTGCGTAATTTTGATCCAACCAAAAATTATTTTATATTCTCCCCACTGTACGCCAAAAAAATTGCTTCATCCTTGTTCCAAAAGATTATTTGTGATGTGTGGAAGGAGGCGCCACAAAGTGCACTCAGGGTCACACCTTCAATCTTCCATACAGGGATTCGATCGCCGACAAATTAGACAATCGCGAGCTTTTGCAAGAGGAGACACAGGTCCTCAAACACCTCCTCGCGATGCAACCTCACTGCAACGTCGATTTCTATCCTAGTGGCCTTGCCGCTTGTCTGGCGCGTGATCAGGAATTCCTGGCTTTTTTCCGCGACCCAGACAACAGAGCCCCGGTCTTTGAGTTCGAGTACAGAACGTAGGCCACAGACCTACAACACACTCCGGGCTCACAGACCCGAAAAAACTTAAGACTCGCTGATCTTGTACCACCTTTAAATTGTATTATTTTTCCTTATTTTCTATTCACCTTCTCTTTTTCCATAAATACACTCTAAATCCACTTATTTTTTTCACAATACTGAAGATTAGGATCAGTTCTTTTCTTCTTCTTCTTCGCGGTCGGGACCTACTTGAAAGGCATTTAATTTACCTAATAAATTTAATAAGGAATGTAGTTCACACAGTAGCTAAAAGATGGATTTCCACCAGAAGTTAAGCTGGTAAACCCGACTGGTTCAAATCTTGAACCGGATTGAGATGACTAGAAATCTCTATGTACAAACCAGACAGAGATTACAGACTACAAGCGATCCTGCAACTGGGAACAAATCCTCACCACAATGACAGTGAGAGCAGTTGGACACACTTTCAACAAAAGACTGGACTGATATTACTGGCCAACTCACCTGGCACCCTCACTGGCTCTACTTCTACAAGCAGAAGAACCTCTTACTGACGACACCAGTCACGACTCCACCGACGAGGATATCAGATGACAGTACAAGCCCTAACTACAAATTCAGAAGAGGGCACAAGATGGCACATCCAGCATGTTCCTGCTACATTTCACAAATTCGGATTTAAAACTCTCAACCCCGAATGGATGTAGCGTAGAAAAACTAGATGCACATCTCCAACCAATCACATACTGAGAAGGCACTATTCTCTTTTATATAGAGAGAACTGAACATACTATAGTTAGTCTTTAGTTAGAATACACCATGTGTATATCTTTGACTCGGTGCTGTGCTTCTTAACCACCGAAATAAAAGAAGTTTACTCTCAGTGATTTACAGAGTCGGTTAGTCTTGGAGATATAGGTAAGCCTACTTCGCGCGCAGAAAAAAGTAGCTCTAGCTCTTTATACTTTAAGGCTGTAAAAGGAGCCCAACTTGGGTCTGCCCTAACTGGTGCGACCAGTGAGTTAACAAACTCTAAACGAAAAAAGAACTCACACAAAAAACCCGTTTTTTCTTCTGAGAAAGAAATTTAGAATTAGACTACATAGTTATTTTTTTTCTTTACTTAAAACTTAAGAAAAAGGGAACACAATCCTAATAAAATCAAATCTATTATCTTCTAATCACAAACATTCAAACAATGGTTCACCACCTTGATCAACCTCTCTCTAATATACCGACACACTCGGTCGAACTACAATTAGCCGTTCTTACACAACAGAACAAGCGCTTACAAGAAGATATTTTACCCTTCGAAATAAAATACGACCAACACCAAGATGAATTAAATATACTTTTGAACACCGCAAAACAACTCAAATACCACTATTATGCATCAGAGCAACAGCCTCTCTTCTCTTTTCTAGAAAAGGCATCACAGGTTTCACGAACTACCTTTCTTGCTTATATAGTTGAAATTTATGGAGCTGAGCTCACGAAGGGCTCAGTTCTCTTTATTTGTGATCCACTAACAATCAAATATACGTCTCTAAAATATGACACTTATTTAATCCACTATATGGCACACTATTCGAATTCTTTAATGGAGTATGGTCAGAGATACAACCCTTGGATAGACAGGGCGTATTTCGAAAGTCCTCCGTCGAAATTCTTAAACGCCTAGCATGCACACTAAACGAAGTTGAAAACCGCTTAACCCACGCAAATTTATCCGCGCAACAACATGGTATTTACGGTCAACAGGACTGGACTAAATCTTTAGGTAAAATGAAATTTAACCAATCAGTAGATGACGCAGCTGAGAAATTTGAAGTAGCACGAGCAGTAAGCACTTTGTGTTTAGGACGTTAATTAATTTCTTCATTGTGATCAGTTGATAGCTAATAGTTTAGATGATTTTTCATTTGTTTTCAAAAGTTATTGTTTTTTGAACGTTTCCTTTAATTTTTCTCTCTTGAAGTCTATAACTTGAAGTCTATTCTCATCAAAGAATTATTTCATAAAGTAATTCAAATTCAAGAGGATAACCTGTAAAACATTTCTTCGATTGATTTAAGAATACCGAACGCCCTTATTTGTTGGAATGTTTCAGTGACTTCTAAGCTGTTAAGTTGACATTAAATATTCTTCTCAGGAAACACTGATGAAGACATAAAATTGCAGTATTCTGTAAACAAGTTAAACACTAATTTGTCTGTTCGATTCCAAATGATGTTGTCAGAAGAATCTAATCTGTCTAGAAGCTTTGATATGGCAGACCTTGAGAAGCATATCGATCTAGTCAAATGACTCAAATTCATTTATCCTATTTCTGAAGCTAGTTACCCGTGATTCTGATCAGCCAGATTTCAAGGGCTAAATATCTCTAAATATTGAACCTTTGCTGAATTTTAGATTCAACGTCTATCAAAATGGCAGCGAGAAAGTCTGCATACATTTTAAGACATAACATGTACGGTTTCAAAAACCAATCATTTTTATACGATCGCTTCCGACCACAATATCCAGACAAACTTGTGAATTACGTCATTGATTACGTAACCTCAAAAGAAAAACCAATAAACACTTCTGCCGATAGAGGTCGCATGAACTCATGTGCTCTTGATATTGCATGTGGAACTGGTCTGTTCACAAGCAAATTGGCACCCTTTTTCAAGATGGTTTATGGAATTGATTGGTGTGAACAACAATTGGAAATGGCCAAACTAAAGGAGACCGAGAATCAAAAATTTGCTAGGTTGTGTATTTTTTTTGGTTTCTTATAGATTACACAACAAATTTAGCCCAAGAATTCTTCTAAGAAACAGCACACAATCTTCTCATCTTCTCACGATTTTCATTTTTTAAAATCTTATTATTAGCAAAACATATTTTTTCTTGTTATAGTCATCCTGAGGTTGGAGTTTGCTCTTTGCTGTCAAACGTGAAAGCAGGATTGTATTTTTTTTTAAATTCAGACCTTTTTTTTGAATTCAAAACTGAATCAAAGTACTTGGCAAAATTGCAAACAACTAACCTGGACCTGAGTTTCAGAGCATTTCAGAGCTGAACCAGCACGTTTCAAGAGTAAAAGTTTAATTCAGTTCTGAAACTTTGCGTCTCCAGAATATTTTAGTTTTCTGCGTATGCAGTTTTTCTTCCTTATGATTATATTGAAGTCATATAATTCACCCAGCTTTAACTCGTATAGTCTGGAAATTGTTCTTAACCTAAAATCAAGTCTTAGCAGAATGATGTCATATTTTGTAGCTTATAAATGGTAATTATTATTGTAGTACACACACTATTTATACATAACCTAGCTTGCTGGCAGTTACCACAAAGCCCATTTCGCTTAGTGATTACGACTGGCTACACAACTTAAATGTTAAAACTACCCACGCGGAAGTTCGCAAGCAAACATTGTCGGCCGGAGTTAAACTGAACATATGACTCTTCAAGCAGTGAACTTTACTCTGGTCATCCTAAAGAATAGAGCGTCTATAGACTGCTTCAGCGCTGATTTGCCGTCCCCTTTGGGAGTGAAAAAGATGAAAGGAAAACTGAACCACCCTTCTGGTTTAAAACACTGGACAGAATTGGGCCAGGCAATTGGACCATCCAACCATGGTGCCACTGTGATAAATGATATGAAACTATGAATACTAAATTAAAGAGAAAAAGATTTAGAACGCATTATTTCTATTTTGTTAATTTCAGCTTTTTATAATATACAAGGTATCTAAGTCAGTACATACAGCAAAAACACCACCCGAGGAATTTTTTGAGCAACTGACTTGAAAAATTGTGACATTTTATCTCTATCTTTTATATTTCATTTGCTTCAATCGCTAATTAATAATTTGTACATATTTCGTTTGCATTTCAACATAAATGCTGCAGTTGTCAGCTAAACAAATTTAATAATCTCATAACAAACAAACTGAAGTAGCGAAAACCATCTCTTCAAAGCCTTTAGTTCATCTCTGAAAATTTTTACCTGGATTTTTAATTAATTTTTCAAAAAAAGTTTCTCTTGTCTCTAGACTAATGAAAATGTATTCGTTTTCACTGACTAAACCTTAAGCGTTCATGTGATTTTTTTGAATAGGATATTTATTGTTTAAGTTATGTAGGTATTAAAAGACCTCATCTGAAGAAGTTATTTTTGTTCAGGAAATCTGCTTTTCAGGAGAATTTTTGCGCATGCTTATTTTATCTTTTATCATTTTTTATCTTGACTTGATTAAAAATTGTTTTAGCTTTAGTTCAGTTTTTTTTAAAAAAAATGATGTTTAACCTGTCGGTTATTTTAAATAACGATTCAATGCATGCAACTCTACCAACAAATGGTGCAAATCAAAGGTTACGTGAAACCTAATTGTTCCAACTTTTTTATTCCACCTTCCTTCTAGGCAGAAATCTTAAACTGAAATGTAATTATCAGGTAATTGTAAAATGTAATCATGTAAAGCAAAGAAAGCTGAAAAAAGTTCGTGGAAGTTGCAAAAAATGTAGATGGTTAGAAGAACTTAAATTCCATCAATACCGTTTTCGAAGTGCATGATCTCTATATATTTTGATTGACTTTGTTTTGTATTTTTTAACAGAAATTTAACAGAATTCTAAAGGAACAAATTCAAAATCTTTACCTTTTCCTCTATTGGAAAATATTGTTTTATCTTTTGCTGGTAGTTTCTGTTTTTGCTGTGTAATTTAGACATGAATTTGGGGGTTGATAAAAAAGTATGTTTTCTAGAAGGAGTTATTCAAATTTCTGGTGTTGTCAATAATCAGGTGTAAATTATCAAGGTGTAAATTTTACTTTGATTAAAAGATTTCGGGGTTAGCCGATTTGCTTTCAATTGTATAAATAGTTGTTGAATTACTTTTTGCGAGTCGAGAAGCCGTAATGCAAACTGCATTTATTGATTAGCTAAGTTTAAGGCAAATGGATTTCTAAGTTTTTTCCAATTTAATTAACAACAAAATTCGAGAATTAAAAAAACGCTAATTGATGAGTTTGGTATTGTTTTCCTTGAAAGCCTGAAAGTGTAAGTTTAGCTTCATAACGAAAAAAAACGAAACCTTCGTTTTAAAAAATTTTCATCAAAATTTAGAGCATTGCAAAATGATTGTTATCTGCAACTCGTTTTAATTAAGCCAACCCCACGCATTCCCAGACTAAGAACAAATCCCGTGTCGGAAACTTGAGAAGGAAACGTTTAAGTTATGCTTTATAAAAACGTGACAGCAAACGCAAACTATTCTATTTGGAAGCTAGAGTTGTTCAAACTAGACTTTGCTAGAGAAATGAAACCTAGAGGAAGATCAAAGAACAAGAAAACATGCTATAAACGATGATGCTCACGTTCAAGAGTGTCAGGTCAGTTGCTGCACTGATTAGCACACTAGGCTTGCAAGTGAGCACAAAAGGTTCGATTCATCCACTGACCAAATTTAATAGTTTTTGCACTAAGTTAGACAACTTTCCATATCTGACCAATGTGTTATTTTCAAGGTTTGACGCCTATGAGATGGAGGAAGTCTTAGACTATTTCGAAATTGAACCAAATGAAGTCAGTTTGATCTCAATTGCTACAGCAATCCACTGGCTTGACTTCGACAAACTTGCATCAAAAATTGTCCAGACATTCCCAAAAGAAACGGTAGTGGCTGTTGTCGCCTCCCCTCCCGTTCAGATTATGAATCAACAACTTCTGAAACAAGTATCATGGGAAAATTGTGAAAACCATGACTCAATTCAAGATTATTATGAACCTAAACTTGAAAAATACAGCAAGTTATTTGACGCAATTTACTACAATGATTTGAGAGATTACATGGAGTTCGATTTCGAATCACTGATAAAAGAATATTTCACGCTACCTTTTGACAATTATTTTCGTCATAACAAATTTATGAAAGAAAACTTGCTCAAAAAAAAACAGCTTGCTTGACTTGGTAGAATACGTTCGTTCTCACAGTTTTTATCAACTATTTCGGTGTGAAAATGAAGGTCAAATTAACAATGGTTTGGTTCAAGACCCTCTGGAAGTGTTCGCAAGAGAAGTACTAAAAAGTGAAAAATTTTATGATACAGGATTGCGACCAGGATGCCTTTCAGATCAAAGTGAACAAATGAAAAGAATCAAAATTGACACTCTTTGGACATTTTTTGTTCACATCCTTCATAACTGAAAATATTTTAGCAGAGGAAGAAAAATCAGATCTTTTCCGTCTGTTGCCCCCACACCAGACTAAAATTTCTTTAAAAACTAAGAAATGATAATATTTTTTACCCAAATTTCAATGGGAAAACGTTCAGAGCCCTTCTGTTTTCTTATGACCTTTTTTTTTGGGGGGGGGGTAAGGGGGTCAATAATGGAAAAGATTCAAAGAAGAATTCAGCTGCCAATCTCTTATTTAATGGTTCGAGATTTGTTTTCTTTTCACTGCATGAAAAATTAGATAATACATCGGAGCGTGTTAAAAATTTCATAAAAATATTTTTAGCGATGAATGTGTAGAAATACTTAAGACCCAATTTTAGCAGCGAAATATTATCTTTAGATTGACTTAGACTCATTCTAGAACTTTTTCGGAAAGTTTAGCAGAAACAGTGTATGGCTAGTATTGTAAAATCCTCCGTCCCCGAAAAAGATATTGGGAGGACCGGAACAAGCTTATCGAGCGACCAAGATGGCGTGCGTCGGAACCTCACAGGAGATCGTCATTCTCAGCACATAAAGACTACGCCACCTTGCCCAGATTGCATTCGCATAGGACCGTGTTAAGCGTACCCCCTATGATTAACGAACACGTAAACGCCCATGATTGATGAAAAACCGGTTGCTCGACGATTGATGAGGAGAAAATGATTAGGAGTTTTTGGGAATAAGTTGGACAGATTGAGGCTCACAGTCGCTAACGGACGTACATTCGAAGCCTATTCCACGAAGCAAAATGTGTTGTTCAAAACCTACTATGGGAGGCGACGCGTACCGAGGATGGTGGACAATATTCTCCGAAATATGCGCACTAACCCATCCCGGATGTCAATTTGTTATGACGCACTTAGGTTAAAAAATCTCAACATTTTGCCTTTATGAGTAAGATCTCGGTGACCTTAATCGTGTTTCAATTTGATTATACTCGAGGAGCATCATTTTGTCTCCTATAAAGTTTTTTTCATTATTTGACCAATCAATACTGGCAGGCGTACCCCGGCTGGAGACAAACTGCTCAGCTCCCCAGACAAAGTTGTCCGATCATTGACAAAATTGACAGCCTGAGTAGTCAGGCAGCTTATGCGAAGCCCCACCGCTTGTCGGTAGTCCGGTGACCGGCAAGGTAAAACGGTTTTCATAACCGCAGTGTTTTTGATGGGCGAAAAAAAAGGTACGCCGTTCTCTCCTTAGGAAGCTCAGCCGTTATTGACTAAAAATCTGCATTGCAAAGCGGATGTTAATAAATTTAAAAAAGGCCTCAGATTATACACCACAGAGAAGCTACTCAGAGAATCTCTTGATCCTTACAACTCCGAGTACACATTTTGTGAAACAAGGCTACCAATAAGTGGAACTAGATTCGATAAATTTGTCTGATACACAATTTCAGGTCTGGGAAATAAAACTCGAGTGAAAAAAACTACATAACTGCACAAAAGAAATAAACGACAAAGGAAATGAACCCCCTCGGAAACAAAACTCCATTTTTAAAACGAAACTTTTGTCATGATATTTTTTGGTCTTATGATAAGTTCATATCAAGTCCCATGAACCACCAGGGGACAAATATTGATAGTAACGTCAAATACCTGTCGCAAAAACTTCTCGTTAGTTTAAGAACGGATTTCTTCAGTTTTGGCCCAGAGAGATTTTGCAGTCTCTTATCAATTTTCACTTTGGGCTGGGGACTCGTATTGACGGCAATACTAACTAATCAGAGCACTTACTTAGATTGGTAAGGATGCTTTTCTTGTTCAATTGCCCTTGTGAGCCAAACTAATTAAAGCTTATAAATCTTTTGTATTGCTATTCTTTCAATTACTACTCAAGTCAAAGGCAACTAATAAATCTAAGACATTACAGCAAAAGCAAAGTGCATCGAAAATGGCAGAAACAGTTTTAAAATATCACAATCCCAGATCTCTCATCGGTTCATTTTTGAAGCCTAAATTTCATGAGCTCAAAAGAATGAGCTCGCAATCAATTCAATGTATCATTAGACTCAGCAAAAATTATGTCGATTGCATTTTTTCAAGCTTCAATGTAAATTTGAACATATTGTATTCCAATTTTTTTATTTAGAAAAGACACAATGCTTTCTCGCTTGTTAGGTTTACATAACTTTGTTTACTTTGTTAATCATTTTGTTTAATCGGTAACAACCTAAGGCCCGAAGAAAGATGTTTGGATGATTTGGACAAGTTTTAATTAACGAGCGGATGAACGATTGATTCGGATGATATGAGTAGGACGGTGAACTGACCAACGCTTTGGAAACCGTATTGGAGTTCATCAATCCGAGTTGTGGGTTGTTGACCACAAGGGTTGCTTTATTCAAAATCCAAATTAAATCATTGGTTTAAAGACTTTGCACACCAGGCGTCTGCCACTTTGATCTATGGTTCAAAACATTGGTCTGGGCATTTAGCAGATTGAACCTACACTTTTGCCTTTATCGGCCAGTTCATAGTGAGTCATTTTTCAAAACACTCTCAGCGTTTTTTCTCGACACCGCCAAAGATTGTACCATTATCTGGCAAGAAAATAGCAGGCGTACCGCAACGGGAGACATACCGCTCTCCACCCGTTATATAAGACGGGACGACCTCAAGAAGATCTTGACGGGACGACCTTGGATGGCACAAGTAGCCAGTCAAGTGAAGATAAATCCACGCCTCACCCCGGTAGTTGGACAAAAACTTTAGTATTGGGCCAAACTAACTCACCCCGTTGTTGAAATAGGGAGGGAAGTAATAGATATAAGTATATTTCGAGGAAGTTCAGCCTTATTTGGTTGAATGGCTGCCTTGCAGAACATTTTGATGAATAAACAGGCTAATTTAATAGAAGGTAATGGGAACGTATTTTGAGGACGGCATATAGTCAAAGATTTATGCTAATTTATTTACGTGAGTAAGCTGTAAGAACAATTTAACTTAACTATGACGCACATCCAGCTAAATAGGATGACCTGGCGTCCAGCAATCTTACACTAGCCGTTGAAGTCGAGCAGGAAAAAGATGAAACTCTGAAGCCGAATAAACGGAAAAAACTGAGCAATACGGCTGCTCTTTTTCACAAAATTTTTATCAAAAAGATTCTTTCCCTCAAAACCAAAGAATTCTCCCTGAGCAAAGTACTGGAGATGACGCTCGGTTTCGTCAGATTCAGAAGGAGAAAGTTAGTTATTGTGGGGAAGATCTTGTGAGAAGAGCTGATCTTATCAACCGAGATCATTGGCAGGCTTTGTTCATTATGTGGCTCGGCTGTGCGCGCGGCTATAGATAACATTCAGGGATTGTCTGATTTCTTTGTTAAAACGCCCAGCTTGATGTTATCGGCGACATCGGAATCGGACACAAAGGAGATTTGCTTGGTTATTAAGAAGTCAGGACCCCTCAATGACCTAATTGACTACAAAAGTTTGTTGGACATACCAGGCGTCCCGGCATCTGCTATATTAATACAAGTTGCAACGCGGTTCCATTGGTAAACACTGGTGGACTCCATGAGAACGCTTTTAAGTTTTGCAACAAAGATTGTTCGTGTTATGTGTTATTGTACGCACTGCAAGACGACCGGACTTTCCGTCCATATGAACCCTCTGTCTACAGTAACAGCCAGCGGTTGACAGATTTCCATTTTCAAGCATGTTGCAAGGATGGCAGCTTGCAATTCCAACTTAGGAGCGGTTATCAAATCCATATGTACAACTCTGACCTTGACCTGGACGAACTCCAGATCTGTTTTATTCTCACCAGAAATTGAGGTTACCTTAGTCTTAAAAAAACTACAGCCCTGAAAATACAATGTTTTGATCTCACAAAAAAAATGTGAATTTTTCTACATAATGGAAGAATCCTGAAACGTTTTCTCTTAGTGTAGTGATCCTAGCCAGATGGACTGTTCTTCGAAACAAGCAAGGGATCTATCAAATGTGTCTTTGGGTAAAACGTCGTCACAATTTTTTTTCCATTGACACGCCACGTTTGTTCAAGATTAAATGAGAACATACAGTAAGGGGAGCAACAAGATCCAAATTAAGCCCCATCACGTGCAATTACTCCTCTTTGGATGAATGAAATACTTTCCGTTCACTATAATATAAGGATATATCTATTCTGTCAGCCAGATCTTGTACCTCTCTAAAAAACGTAGTAACCTTGAGCCAAGATAGACGGAGACGTTGTAACAATTCCCTCAACCTGATGAGGGCACTCTCGGTGGAATCCACTGAAGCTAGGTAATCGTCCTTGTAGTAGTTTTCCATGGCAGCTTTTTCCAATTCGGGAGACTCCATAGGGCTGTCACGTGCCATGTGCTGAAGTGCATAGTTGGGCGCCGAATTGGGCGAGGCTTTTGCCTACAACAAGATTTGATGGAGGTTCTTTCCGCCACAAAATGCAGAAAGGTAACAACACAAACATTCATCTTGTAGTAATCTTTGATCATTGTTGGCCGATACGGTAAACTGATGTTCTCTGAACCATAGTAGTACATAGAATAGATTTTGTAGTATACCGGTCCGGTGAGTAACAACTGATTAAGAACAGCACCGTTGAGTTTGGCTGCCGCATTTGGTTCCCTACGGAACTTGACCGACTTGTATGCTTAGCAACCGTATGGTATGGTAAGTACCACTCACCTTCCGAATGCCTTTCCACCCCGTGGGTATCTTTCACCTTTACCACGTAACCCTTGCCTAAATCTTTCTTGAATGTATGGGAGAGTGATTCCAACTGCTTAAGTGCACAGTACGACTCATTGTTGGGCCAAGATCTGCCCTACTATCAAGACTAAAAATCTGTTCCTTTTAGGCTGTGAAACAAATTGTGACTAAACATGAGAACAATGGTAAAAAGCCTTACTGTTAGTCACATCTGCATCTCTACATTCAAGTTTTCCTTTACGCACAGACTGAATTTCAAGGGCTCAAATGCTTGTTCTTAGTGTTACAATCAGATCAACCAATTTGATGTCAACAACCTCATTGCTGTTTATAGCCTTGACTTTTTATTTCAATGCTGTTCAGTGCAAACCAAGTACAGTTTCATGGCTCTTGGACACGCAGGTGTTATTGCAAGCGTTATTGCACAAAACTAAAGCCTTTGTAATCTTACCAGGATAGCTCGCAAACGGTAATTCATTTACCTGAAGGAGGTTTTTAACGTTACTGACAGATGACATTTCAGTGGTCCTACTCGATGTTTGCCCACTAGACAGCTTACTTTGTGGGTAGTATTTCGGGAGCCTTTTGATGGTTAACCCTTCTTAGCACATAAAGATCGTATTGTGGAGCCGTTGCAGCCGTTTTGTGCGTTTCATAGAATTCTGGCAATGTGGAAACAGATGCTTTGCTCTCAAGTATGAGAAAAAAGTTTTGCTTCCAACACAACCTTTGCTTCGTGCTTGGTATTTTTTTACTTTTTAGTCACACAAGACTCCACGTGGCGATGGTGGTAATTATAAACAGCGCAGCGAGTAGCGGGTTCGTTGCTACAGTAGCCGCCGCCTATCTTTTCCTCTCTGATATGTTTTGACAGCGAATGTCTAAAGGCAAGTTTAGTCTAGGTTACCGACTTGATGATGTCCACTGTTTTGATCATGCTGACATTTTGTTTCATAAAATTATCTCCGACCTCCTCTTTAACCGTTTCATCAAATCTGGGGTTGTCGGCTTTACCCACACTTTTTAACTGTAAAAATGAACCAAGATTTTTTCAAATTGGACGGAAAATTTGGCAGTGTCGTGTTAAGGAGTGAGGCTCTTCTTAGGTCACATTAAATTGAAGGTAACATGAAGACTCCGACAAGACTTGAAATAGTTGCAGAACCATTAATGATGTAATCACTATTTTGCATTTTCAGAGATGGGAGCTTCTTAGTTCGTCTAAATGCAGACCAACGACGGCCTTTGGCTGACCAATTTTTGTTCCGAACTCTCGAGTGCAACTTTGTACACAAATTGACGGTGTGCCAGCTCAGCAACATCAGTTTTTGCTTTCCGCACGACAAGAATTTTAAGGTGCGTCACTTAAATGTCATTCTTCAAGGGCTACCAGTCAATTGCACCTTTAAATTGGCCATGCCATTCATGCAACTGCAAAGTGTCTACATTTTACTACAAAATTTTCAAATCCGGCAAGGGATGAATCTTCTTCCATCTCTTTGATTAAACTCACACTTTCCTATGGGGGCCGGGGTGAAGCGGTCCTACACAAGGAGACTGGTAATGTATGTCCATGCATCGGAATTATTAATGATGTGTGAAAAGTAGGTGCAAACTTGCTTGCAGAAGTAAAAGAAATTTAATGTGGAGAATTACTCCTGGTTGATTACACTTTGGAAGCAATTGAACGGGTGCAGCGTTTAGCAGAAATGCAGAGTTACAAATTAACGTGACAAAATTGTTGGGGCAGCTACTAATTCAATCGCGTCATAGTTTTGTATATTCTAATTCTTAGTGACCGTAATTGAGGGATATGTTTGAAGGAAGGCCAGATGTGAAAATTTGGCAAATTTTTACCCTCAAAACAGTTCACTAGGGGTAGGTACTTCTATTGTGGAAACATTGAATTACTTATGTCGGGAGCAAAAATTTTTGCGGGAGAAGAAATGATATGTGAAGTCAGAGAAGGGTAACTAATTGGAGTTATTCGCCAAAGGGATATTTACCTTTGGAGAAAAAACGTTTTCTTGTAGTGGCGGTGAAATAGTAGATGTGTGGGGCTATAAATCCGGGTTGGGGTGGCAGGTTCTTTTATTTGTGCTCGCGGCGGTGCCAGAAAATTAGTTGCTATCCGATAATTAGCGAGTCTCTGACCTGAATGAGTGGAGAACCAGGAAAACTGGCTAGGTTCACCTGTTCCGGCTTGCTTGACCTTCGGCGAATTAGTCGTCCAATTACAGACCATTAAAATTCAAGGTAGCTTGACATAGCTGTCAGACTTTGTTTGTGACAATAAGTTCAGTTTGCATACCTAAGTTTGTTGCTTTTGATGATTGTTTAGACTGATGATCTGCCTGTTTTTAGTGGACACTAAACCAGAAAGATATGCATACTATGTTCATTCTCGGGCGGTTACGGATCGAAACAGTCTTGCAAAAGTGTCTGGTTCTCAACCGTGAATAATTTGGTAAACATACCTCCCTTAGTTCTCCTCTATGAAGACTGCAAACTAATATTTTCTTCAACTCAACTTGCTCAAGTGCGGCGGCAGTTAATTGAATTGATTAAGAAGTTTCTCCTCAAACTTTTGGACTTATATTTCCGCATTTGCATTCGTTTTTCATTCTCAGTATGCTCTCTGGCAATGTGCAGCTCTGCATTGTTTTTTTCCAAGTTCTATTTTTTGTTAAACGTTTCCAGGTCACGTTGATGTTGGCGTGATCTTTTGGTCTTTTTGATGAAGGCAAAATTTGACCAGTGCCTGAGTGCTGACATGTGTTTTGCTCTGCTGTGTCTTTGTTTTGGGCCAAAACGATGACGACTCGATCTGTAGCAATAAATTTTTGGTTTTTCTAAATTACATTCTCTAAACAATCTTCAAGTTGTTACAGGTGGCGTCCGGGTCGTAAGACAAGCAAAATTAATGTGCTTCTCATTCCTATCAAATAATCTAGGAAAAGCGTCTTTCTGCTTGACAACCTGCCGTTTAAATTTAATTTTTCTTCTTTGCTTACAGACCGAATTGCTGATTTACCTATTTTTATTAAAAAGTTAAGCTTCTAATATCAACGTTGCTGTTAAAACTTTCTGATTTTCTCTTTTACGGCTACCCGGATTTTCTTTCATTACCCGGATTATCCAAAAGTTCAAATAATTATAATGAAAGCACACAAACACACTCAAAACAAGAATAAGTTCTCCTAAACACTAGGACGACTGTTTGCCCTACAAGCCCCCAAAGAACAAAGTTTTTGTCGAATTTAGTCGTAACCGGTGAAAGAAAGAAGAAAACGTTAAGCATACAGAAGCGCTTTGCTCAACAAAACGGGAAGTTGGTCGAACATGAAGAAACGCCAAACAAGCAGCAGTTAACACCACAAGAAATGGAATGGAGGGAACGATATAAAGACAAGAAAGGGCCGCAAATTTGAGGCACATAAACGTAACGTACTCAACAAAAGGCGCGCAACAAAGCGGGAAAACTAGACGTCACGAAAACGTCGAGCAAGAAGCACGCAGCGAATTGGGAGCCCGGGATAGATCGGGCGGGAAACAACGAAGCAATAAGCAAGGAGGTATTGGGATTGACTATCTACCAATAGGCTAGCACTAGGCATAGACTATCTACAAATAACAAAAAAAATTAGGGAAACTCAACAGCATACTACAAAAAGTCGTTGAAGACGAAAAGGTTAATAGATTGTCCACCAGAAGATTAATATTTCACACCCTAGCAAACAGTTATACCCAGAAAACAGCTGAGCATTATACAAAAAATGAACAATCTACAAAAAACACAAACAAAAAAGTTTCGAAAAAGTTAAGAAACAAACCAGGCGTTACTTGTTATCAAACTTAAGTCACACCCTTGCAAATAGCAAGACCCAAAAAGCAACCAAGACCCGAAAAGAAGGATCACAAAGCGAAATGGAGGCAAAAAAGGAAAAAGAAAATTGAAACGAAATGACCTGCGGAAAATTTGGAAAGGAAAACGCAATTCAATGAGTGGGGAGAGTAAAACGTTACCGAAGAGAAAAAACCACCGGCTAACTCTGAACTCCTGAGAAGTCTGAACCACAACGCCAGTGAGCAGGTGAGCCGAAGAAACAACGAGGTTTTTAACCGTTTCAGCGAGTTCCTTATCCTCAAATTCAATTCGGGTACGATGCGTTTTCCGCCGATGCTTTTTGAACGTTTTTGCTCTGGAAGGTGCTACCAATGACCGCAGGTTATTTCCATATAGGAGACTTCTTCGAGAAGTGTCAGCTCCAGCCTAGGCTTGCTTCCCATGTAACGCTATGTGCTCTTTAAGTAAACTAGATTCTTTTTCTTAACGATTAGATATAATGTGCTATGGTTGTAACTAGAGTACCACTCCTGAGTTGAATGTAAATATCAGGAGTACCCTCTTTGAGACTTTACCTTACTGCTTCTGTACGCTTGCGATTCTTTTCGAGCGTTGAAATGAGCTCTGCTGGTGTTATGATCCTATTGTTATTGCTGCAATGGCGAGACAATGGGTTTTGCACTGCATCATGCGATGTATCTAGGCGTTTTTATAGTGAAAAAAATGGTCCCGATAGTGTTCTTCATCCATTTCTTAACTGATGTTGTTGTATAATCCAGTAGAGCTTTGTAAAATCTTTGGTTTTCATATCCAGGTCAAACCGAAACTCGAAACTTGAGCATTTGGTGTAATATTAAAGTGTAGTGCATTATATTTTTAAAGTCTTTTTCAAACATCAGGGGTTCAAATTTATTGCTGTATTCAACCCCATATAGCTAGCTAATCCGGAATACAACACAATGGGCAATTACTTGGTGTCCTGCTTTTGCCTTGCTTGTAAACTTAGTTTTGATGCAACAATAACAGAAATTTTGATTTTACCATTAATTAACAATGATTGCCTGAATATCATTTTTCAGGTGAAAGTTGATTTCAAATGAATAAGATTCATGTGAGTGAAGAGTTTGAATAGTTTGGAATTTCGCTGTTCACATAAGTTTTTATATTCGATGCATTCAGGGCATAAAGAAAAAAGTTAATAAAACAGTCCTTCGTATAGCTCTTTGTTCATTTCATACTCAAGATGAAAGCAAATGTTCCGCGTGAAACAATATTGCAAAATCAAACTGTATCGAAAACAGAAAATCTAGCAGCTTTTTCAAACATACAAGAGCACAATCGATATAGTTTATCGGTTAGCTCAACGAAAATTAAGTAGCACTCTGCACTTTTTTTGTGCTTTTTCCAAAAAATAGAACGGTTTTCTAACGTTTTTGAAAGTTTGGAAACGACTCAATACTTTATCACTCTGGATAGATTTAAAGAGTTCCTTTTACCTACATTGCTCATTTCGTCTACTCGTTAACACACGTAGACAAAACATTAGCGTGACAAAAGAAAACAAGAAAACAAAATAATTTTTTTTATTTAGCTTCCGTTTTTTTGCACAACTGACATACTGGACTTTCCATTTTAAATCTTTTGGCTTTCCCCTCTTTTTTGTTCTTGGATGGCTCGGAACCGTAAGTGCCGGAATCACTAACTTAAAATATAAGAAAACTCTATCAAGGCATAAAAAACGCATGTGCCTACCCAACTAAAACAAACAAAAGAACTGATCAAATTTTAGCAACAAAAAATTTAATAAGATTTTCCGAAAACCTCGAAAAATGGCAGTTTTGACTTCCTCTATTGTTGTTTGTAATATAGTTTTCATATTATAATTTATTTGCTCAGGTTTATTTTACGTAACACCCTAAAACAAACTGGAAAACGACATATGCCCTTGCACGGTGCCGTACTATGTTTTGAAATTTTTCAGAGCTCTGGATATTCAAATCACTTAGAACTTGATTTTTCATAGGGTATAGTTGAGTAATTGGCGTGTGCAACTTATGATTATGTTGTCATACACATCCCGGGATACCAGTCATACAAATTTCTCTCCTTTCATGTTAGGTCATACAAGTTTCTTAATATTTCTACTAGGTCATTTATGATTTTCAGTAATCACACATGGTTTGTATGATTTATATGTATTTAGAAGACGACTTAAAGGTTAGATGATTAAACGTTGCTGTATGTTTCTATTAATTGAGCATTTAGAGGTCTTTATAGATCAGCTAATCAAAAAGCCACCACCAAGTTGGTGTTCCTACCTCTATTTTCTCATATTTCTCTTCACTCTCTGGATCAACTCCTGATCTCTCTTGGAGAGTTTAGGAGATATGAAAAGAAAGACAGGAGCCATTAGGAATCCAAACTTTTGCTAAAAATGAGAGAACTTCCTAAAAACACATTTTTGGACTGCAAAAATTATTTGAACATTTAATTTATGATACATTATTACTTCTGACGAACAATGAAGAACAACAGTTAAGAATTTTCAAAACTAAGTTTTAACAGGCTACAGTCGAAGCATTATTTTGATTCCAAAGATAAGAGAAAAGACCTTCCAGCGACGAGGTGTCGCCGCCATTCAACACAAAATTATGTACGATAAGCGGTGAATGATGAAAACTTTGTAAGAGAAGCGGTAAATGCAAAGGAATTTCATACATCAGGCGGTGAATGCTGTGAAAAAAACACCACCTGGTAGTGATGAATTTACATAATTTCGCCGTCTTGAAAATAGTGTCCACATTATGTGAACTAAGCGGTGAATGCGGTCAATTTACATAAGTTCACAGCTTAACCTAGGAGTGAAGTTACATAAATTCACCGCTGAGAAAAAAAGTGTCACAAATATGTGAGATAAGCAATGAATGCGATGAAATTGCATCGTTCGTTTCTCGCGCGTCTCTAGCGTTCTCTCACTCTGTCGCTTTTGTTTTTAGGAGGGTTTTAACGTTAGGGGGTAAAACGATGTTAGATAAGGGGGTATTGGGGAGTAAGGCAGGAATTTTTTAAAGTGTGAATATTTTTAAAGGCCGGTAATTTGTATCACGCGGTGAAATGTGGTAAGTTTTTATGAGTTTACCGCTTACTCTAGCGGTGAAAATACATAATTTCGCCGCATTTCACAAAAAAATTTTGTACGAAATTTGCGGTGAAAAAAAACTTATCACCGCTGATCTTACAAATTGTTCAAATTTTTCCTCGACCCGGGCTTCAACTACTTTAATGCCTAGCTGGATCTTCGGCATAATATTGCCATCAATCATTACATAATCGTTCTTTATTGTGCAACTCTTTTCTTGTGTAAGGACCAAAGAGACGAAAAACGACTTAAGGACTTTTTACTTTGAACCAACTCCATTTTGATTACAATGATTGGCAATATTCGCAATTGAAGCTCACATTTGCTTCCACCTTAGCTCAATTTAAATGTGAGCAAACTTGAATTGGGTCACTTGACCTTGTCTATTTCTCCTCTCCATGTTTATGCGTATGTAAACTTTTGAATTTTAAATGAGAAATGAAATCTTTCTGTTCTGTAATTTTAATTGGATTGTCTTTGAGCACAGCTGTTTTCTGTCAATTGTATCTCACATAGTTTGTTCACACTGTCAAAAGGTCAGTCAACCAATTGTTCGACAAAAATTTCTTCTCGGATCGGTTCTTTTACCTTTCAAGTGTAAATATTCGGACGTTGAGCAGATGTTTTTTTTTGAGACAGCATTTTACCACGTTTTGTAAATAAAAATTATGTTATTATGACAGCACAGTGGGGTTTTGCCTACCCGCAAAGTATCACAGCTCAATCAGAAGTTAAATAAATGTGTTATCGGAAATTTAAACTTATGAACTTTATGAAAGCGGCAAAAACGCAAAATGAGCATCAATTTACACATTTAGACTGCATTGTTTTTTACCTTGATCAATTTTATCTATAGTTTGTCCCGTAAAGTTGAAATAAGCGAACGTTCGAAAAACTCCAAAAACTTGCAATTGAGCATCAATGTGCTTATTTGAATGTCAACGTTTTCTCCATTAAGTTTTCATTTATCTGTTTTTTCTACATGTTTTAATTTTGAACTTTGACCTTTCAACGCTGACCTGTGGCTTTTGAAACGTTCGCTTATTTCAACTTTATGGGACACGCTATATTTCATCCGCATGTTTCAACTTTGAACTTTGACCTGGAACTTTGAACTTAATGGAGTATTTTTGAAACGCGTTCGCTTCTTTTTATGTTAGATCAAGCTATATAAAAAAAGCAGTGTAATCCATCTGGTTTTCCCGGAGTTTATTCTTTATAAATTCTATTTAAAGGATCTCGATTTTATTCACGATTCCTTTTTATCATTTTTGCCCTCTGCAACAGTTCCAAAAATAAATAGTGATATCTGAATTCGAAACATAGTTTTTAGCATTTGTCCCCTTAGGTTGCAACGCACGCAAAGGTTCAAAAAATAATACTCTCATTTGTTTGTCAACGCATTTTGTTCATTCTGTCGAATTTAACTTCTTTGTATTGAATCTTTTGAACTTTAACCTTTGAACTACATCTAAAAGTTCCGTCCGCTTGTGTTGCAACTTTATTTGTCCAAATATAGCAGATTCTTGTTGAGTCTATTCTTACAATTTGCGGTTTTTTAACCCCAAAATATTGAAAATTTACATTTGCACCATGCTGTTAATTAGAAAAGTTATTCCCTCATCGCATTCCATCAGACGTTTTGCCCAGACAGCCACAACTGACTTCTACGGTTTCAAAAACCTGTCAGTTCTTTACAATAATTTCAGACCGGAGTACCCCGACAGACTTCTCGATTAGATCATAGACGACGTCAAATCCAGACAAAAAGCCCCGCCAAGTTTAGGTATAAATCCAACCCCTGTCATTTCGTGTGCCCTGGACATTGCATGTGGAACCGGGTTATTCGCAAGGAAACTGGCTCCTTTTTTCAAGCGAACAGTTGGGACAGATTTGAGCGAGAAACAGCTCAAAGTTGCAGCTGAACAAAATGAAGGAGATACGGAATATGCGAAGTAAGAATTAAAATTTTCATTCTCTTTCAAGTATTCAACTTTGTGGGTGTGATTTTTTTTAGGTTTTGGTGTGGGTGCAAATTAGGGACTTCGATGGTGTAATTTGAAGCAATATTTACACTCCTCTATACATTTTGCGTCTTTTCGTAAGTCTGGGGCTAAGGTCTAAATGATTGAAAGCTCACAAAATAAACAAAAAAGAAATGACACTCCGACTCCGCTCAACCACATTTTGACTTTTATGTCTAACAAATGAGGAAGAGATAGGAAACTTTCAAAAATTTACAAACGATCAAAACAAAATTGACGCATCAGTCCAAAAAAGTGTCCCAAGCCTAAACAACTAAATGAGAAAAGAACAATGTCGCACTAGTGATCCGATGGGACCACATGTAAGACACAAAATAAAAAAAATAAAACAACAGCAACAAAAAATAATTAGCTTAAACTAAAAATCTGCTTAAAACAACTAGTTAAAGGCAAAATAGCGTCAAGAAGAACCAGAGGTAATCATATTAACATTTACGTCTATAGACAGCACATAAAAACAGTCCTTCGAGATCAGCCACACAGATCACATACAAAAAGAATACAAAAATATTTAAAGAGCAATGAATTTCTGAAACCCAAAAACTTCCCAAAAGTGAGCAACGATGGGCCCCAAAAAATAAAACAAAACCAGATCCATATTTAACGGCTCGGAAAACTAATGAGACCTGTCTGTCAAAAGCAAAACTAATTTATAAGAAAAAAAAAATGACAACAATTATGAAATTCAAAATGAACAAAGATCTGCAAAACTCAAAAGGTAATCAACGGAAACGCACATTTTTGATATCGTTAGAAAGTTCAGCTATTAATGGAATAGGATATGCATATTCACAGTTGGGCCTTAGTTGAACATCAGTGCGACTTGATTTTGAAGGGACTTTGTGCAAAAAAAATCTTTGAATCTCATCTTATTATCAAAGTAAAAAATAAATCAGTTGAAATTGAACAAATATGGGTTGGTTTAATGTTTGCGTAAAAAAGTGGGGCTAACCATGAATTACGACAAAAAACGACAATTTGAAAAGAAGAACAACAAAGACAAAGTTCAAATAAGCACCTTTAATTTTCAGAACAAAAATTTTAAAAGAGGTAAAAAAAATTTTGCCAGCAACTGAACGCATTTAAAAAGGTTCAGTTATATCTCTATTTGTCTCTATTTGAAACCATTCAGACCTACAAACTTTTAAACATATCATACAATTAAAAAACCGACAGATGTGGAAAAAAACGTTTGCTTTTATCTGTAATCATTAAAAACGTTTAATTGTTCCGACCCCATCATATGGGGGGAGGATCTATATACTCAAATGGGTTTTTTTGTTCCGTGAATTTTCGCCGCTCGATATATTCATCGTAGAAACTTATGAGTGGTATCATTAAAAAGCCCGTCCAGCGTAGATTATAGAATTAAAAAGATTTTTTCGAAATTCATTTTTTACAGGGAGTTATCGAGCTCCAAAATTTTGTGATCATTCTGGCGTTTTTGTTCACTTTTTCGTTTTTTTTTTCACTTTTCCGATAAAAGCATGTGTCATATCATTGAAAAGCCCTTTGAAATAGATTATATAAGTTTTTTTTTTGAAAAATCCCTGTTCAGGTAACATATTTTTTTAGTTATCATATTGACATTTTCGTGGTGTCAAAGTGACCATTTAAGAAAGAATTTTTTTCTTTTGCCTGAAAGCTTTTATTGTTAATATTCCAATTGTCTTGTTTTTCAGAAAGAACTCAAAAAATATCTATTGTATTGCCCCAGGTTTTCTTATTGTTCCGACCCTCTTGAGGGGGGAGGAACTATATACTTAAATGGGTTTTTTTTGTGCAGTCAATTTTCGCCGATCGATATATTCATCGTAGAGAGTTGAGACTGGTATCATTAGAAAGCTAGACTGGTATCATTAGAGTTGAGACTGGTCCAGCGTAGAATATGAAATTAAAAAGATTTTTTTTTTAATTTTCGTTTTCTACGGTGAGTTATCGAGGTTAAAACTTTTGAGAAAAGTAGAGTGAATTCACGTTGTTTTTATTCACATATTCCTAAACTTTCGTAAATTTTGCTAAATTTTGTTAAAATTTTTATGAATAGTGTCGTTGGTTTTATATTTAAAGACAATTAAGCCTTGTTGATTGTTTTGGTTTAATTTGTTGATCATTAAATCTGGATAAATATTTCAAAATTCAGCCTTTTTCACCAAAAACAGCACGAAATAAGCTACTTTAGTCCACTTTGACTAAATTTGCCGCCAGTACACCCCCAAACAACACTCATATTATCTTTGTAGACTCATAGGGGGACTATTTCTACTTCAGCTTCAGCTGAGAGTGCTCTGTATTTAAAACTTTGCCCGTTTTTTTGCTAATTTTACACGTTCATTGTCAAAAATGCAGAATTTATTTTTGAGTTTTTAACTAACAAATTATCTATATCTACAACATTCGAAAAATCAATTGTTGCTAACTAACAATAAGCGTTAGCAGAGCTAGTTTTGGGCCAATCTTGGAATCTTACAATCCAAAAAGAAATCGGATTGTAGTTAGTCGGTCTTTTTTTGTTTTAATACTTAAGATAAGAACATATCAAATCAAAGCTCAGGAGTGATAGGTCCATTTGGCTTTCTAAGCAGCTCCCAGCTAATGCTTTTAGTTTTTTACTTAAAAGTTTATGGTCGTTTCGACTTTTAAAAATAATTGATTTTTTTTAAAAAAAGTGGCCTAAATAAAACTTCCTCTATTTTTTCTTAATTTGTCCGACTTCTAGCTTAGTGTCAGCAAAGAACGAATGCTTCTTCACTCTACTGATTCAAATTTTAGTCTCGATTTGCGGTTTTAAGCCTGACTTCGTTTTTTTCCGGCTTTGATACTACTAGATTTCAGATTTTTTGTTTTCAGATATTTGCCAGTTTTTCACGTTTTCTAGTTTTGTCACATTATCACATTATCGATAGTTCTCATATCGCATTATTAGCGTTCAAAATGAGGCACAATTCAAAATTTTAAAATCCTGAAAGATATCGATTATAATTTTACGATACGGCCTCAATACCTTTCTTTAAAAAAAAACTGATTATTTTAATTTTGTCTTTAACTCTTATTTTTACTTTGTCCTTTCGGTCGTATGAAATTTTAACTTCGCAATTTTCTTCTTTTTGCTTTTCATCTTGTTACCTAATCTTGTTAGTTAAGTACAGGTCAAATATGGCATCATGTGTGTCAAGGGAAGGTTTCAAAAGGAATTGGTGTCTCAAAATCTATTTTTAACGAATTCGTTTTGACCTTATTAGCTTCGATACCGGTTTTTCACAAAAAAAAATTGATTTGTCATATTTGACATTCTTTTCATAGACGCAAGAAATATTCTGGATAGTTTCAGGTCTCAACGGCTTCCTTTGCATTAATTAACGACCCTATTTAAATAGTTATTTTTGTAATTAATGTCTTTCATGACTTTGGATGTAATTTTGTTCCGAAAAAAAATCAAAATTATTACATACTTTTGCCCTTCGCCTTTTTGTCTACTTGTTGCCTAGTCTCACTAATGAATGTCCACATACTACATTATTGCTGTTTGCAGAAGGAGCAATCATATATATTTTGAGGGCCAAAATATGGCTTGACGTTTTTGACAGCGTTTTCTGGCAAGTTTCAATTGAATTTTTGTTTGTTGTTTTTATTGTTGTTCTTTCAGCCGCTTAAAAAAATTTAAAAGGACAGGTCCTAATGCCCCTCTGTAGAAACAATGGTAATGGTAAACCTTTGTGATATTTTACATGATTTCTAATGGTTTTCCTTACTTTGAAGTTAATTGTTTCAAAAAAAATAAGCGATTTTTTTAGCTTTACTGTTTTTGTTCTTTTTTTTTCTAATTGTTACCAAACCTTTTTATGGACTGGTCCCATATATTTTCTGGTGATTTATAAGTTATTTTGTTTTGTTTTAAGTCTATCTGATTGTATGTTGACTTTGTTATTAATTTTCGTTTTTTAAAACGGACATAAATTTTTTGATGTAATTAATGTTTGTTGTTGTTGTTTGATATTGCTGTTCGTCTTGACTCGCTTTCTTAATATTGGCGTATCACAGCAATCTAATGCATCAATTTTTACTCCAATGAACTAATTGCTTTGAAGGCTATCTTATGGTTCATACACAATTTTTTTGAAAAATACTTGGGCTTTCTGTTTTTTTGGGATTCCCAAAAGATATTTTTTGGGTTTTTCTATCTATTCTTCTTTTTGGTAGACAATTATGCCAAAATTGTGGTTGGGCGGGGTCGAAACCTTGTGCCATAAAAAATTAAAACGACAACTCATTTATATAACTAGACGCTTTTTAATTGCTCTCAAACAAAGTTTGTAGCAATTATATTAGGCTTATCGTTCTTTTTTATGTGACTTTTTGTTTGACCGATTTTTCGTCTGACGCTTTTGACTTTTCGTCCTCAAAAACAGGATAAACAGGTGGCACCCGGCGGGAATTAAGTGCTCATAGAGCATTTCAGCTCTGTTAAGATCAAACTGTTTTGGAGACTTATACTCATGGTGTGAAGGGCGGTTCTTAGAGGTTGAAGACCCATTTATTTCAACATAACAAATTTTAGCATTTTTTTGACAAAACGTGCAATTATTTTTACAATTTTTTGACATTCATTTTTCCTTATTCAGGTATTTACAGACCCAGGGGCCCGCAAAAATCTCCTAAAGGGCTGATTAATAAGTTAATCACAAATTTTTATTTGCCATGTAATAGTTCTTCAACTTTTTGTCATAAATTTGACATTTTTTTGATAAAACTTGCTTTTTTCAAATTGAAAAATGTTTGTCGTTTTTTTGAGTTTTTTCAGCCTCAAGAGTCAAATAATTACCTTTTGGGTTTGAAAATAGGATTTTGCATAATTTCTAGATGTAATGGAATGTCTTGCAAGATTTTAACGTCACGAATTTTAGCCATTTTACAAATCTTTTGCCATTTTGAAATTTTTGAATTTTAGTCATTTTTCAGGTTTTTGAGCCTCAAGGGCCAAAAACCTCCGTTGAGGTTCGATAATAAGTTACTCACAAATTTTTTTGGCCATGTAATAGTTCTTCAAATTTTGTCAAAAATTTGGCATTATTTTGATAAAACTTGCTTTTTTCAAATTGAAAAATGTTTGTCGTTCTTTTTAGGTTTTTTCAGCCTCAAGAGCCAAGTAACTACCTCTAGGGTTTGAAATAGGATATTGTATAAATTCTGCATGTAATGAATGTCTTGCAAGATTTTAACATAACGAATTTAAGCCATTTTTCAAATTTGTTGCCATTTGTTTTGAAATTTTTGAAGTTTATAGTCAATTTTCAGGTTTTCTGAGCCTCAATGGTCAGAAAACTTCCATTAGGGTTTGTTAATAAGCTACTAGAAATCTTTTGTTGGTCATGGATTGATTTTCATCTTTTTAATATCATAACTTTTTTGCAATTTTTCAATAAAACCTGCAATTTTTTCAAGTCTCTTGAATATTTTTTTCATTTTTTAGGTTTTTTTAGTTTCAAGATCCACAGAACTTCCTCTTGGGTTCAATATGTTACTGCAGAGTTTATAGACGTAATGGAGAGTTTATAGACGTAATGGGCCTGTGATCTCCTCCAAGATTTGATAATAAGCTGTTGCATAGTTTCTAGAGTTAAAGGGAGGGTGGGTGATCATTTTTTTATGATTCCATTGTTAGTAATTTTTGGATAAAATTTCAAAAATTTTCACTTTTTCGGAAAATTTTTGTTCCAAGTGTACGGATCTTTATGAGCCATTAAAACTATTTCAGGCTTGGAACAGGTATACTGTATAGACTCTTGATGCAATGAAAGGGTTATTGAGATATTAAGATCATAAATTTTAGCGAGATTTGGTTAAAATTTGTAAGTGTTTCCCAAACTTTTTAATATTTTCTTACTTTTCTGAGTTTAACTACCATTAATGGCCAACGAAACTTTTTAGGTCTCGGAAACGGGTTACTTGACAGAACCTTCGAATAACAAAATGGCTGTGAATTTTTTTTACTGCGATGTTGTAAACTTGTTTTGATTTTGCTTCATTAGTTTTTTTTCTTTGTGATTTATTTACTAACAGGGCTCGAAAACTAGTTGTTGCAGAGTCGAATCCCATCAAGGAAAATATTTCTATCTCTCTTTCTCCTTCTGTCGGCTAGGGTTTCTTTACTTCTCGTTCACGTTTTCTCTCTCTCTCCCACTCTTTCTCTCTCTCTCTCTCTTTGTTGAATCCGCACTTCAGCTGCTGTTATGTGGCGTACTGTCATTATCTCTGATCCTTATTAAAAATAAGTTATAGTTGAAATGTTTTTTTGTCAAAAACGACCTAACAGGCACTTTGAGAAATCATTGTTAATTGCTCTCAAAAGCAATTTGTAGCAAATGTATTAATCCTGTTTGTCTCTTTTATGCAATGTTTCTCTTGGCGGGTTTTTCGTCTGACCCATTTGACATTCGTCTTCAAAAACGGGGTGAAGAGGTAGCGCCCAGTTTGTTTTAAGTGTTTTTAGAGCCTTTCAGCTCACTAGTCTTCAAATATGCGATTTACAAGATCTGTTTTGGAGACTTATACTTATGGTGCTAGGAGTGGTTCTTAAGAGATTGACCCCCCACTTCCACCGGCTGCGCTGACTTACGCCCCTTCATTTAAGCTAAAGCTAGCCTCACTAAACCGTGCCTAGCTACTGACGAAGCCAACCGCTCGCCTTCGTTTGAAAGCAATTCGCCCGACGTTAGACGTTTATGTTTAAAACTCTTCTCTTTTTTGATGAGGAGAATCAATTTTAAAAACGTCAAATTGTTGCTCAGCTTCCCTCTCTCGGTTAGATCACAACACCCTTTTTCTCGTTGAACGGGCTGTTTCCGTAAAGTTATGTGGTAACATTCTTGGCGCGTGGGCTGAGAGCATTACAGCAGAGAGAAATTGTATTATAGATAACTATTTATATGGATATCCATTTGTACAGGAACAAAATTCCTTTATATTTTATCTCCCCCCACACCCTCATTTTCCTCCCCCCACCTACACTTTCGTCCTCCAAAAGCCATTCATTTCCTGATTTCCATTCCCCCATCCTATTTCCATTGAAGCTATTTATTTAAGTAGATTTTATTGAAGAAGTCAGAAGTGGTTGACATTCACTTTCAATATTATTAATAGTAAGGGATTTCCCGTTTTTAACCACAACTTGTGTGCCAATGGCGCGAATTATGATGTATTTATAGAGCTTGATTTGCTACCCTGGTTGCGACTTTCAGAAACACAAATTTTAATGAAAAGTTGTCTTGGTATGCAAAACTTAGGCCGAAGAGCATAACACCATTCCTTATTAGAAAATACTCGCTTGTTTTGCTTGCACGAAGACAACCATTATCTTAAACGAGCAAAAGCTGCTCCCCCCAAATAAATAGTTGCCCCAACCCTGCTCAATCAGATAAATGCTCCATTAATCAGCCCATTCTTAACCAATTTCAAGTACTCAGTTTCAGAGCACTTCTTCCAATACTTTTCAATGATATAAGAAGCACAATTTTACTGAACATGTGCTCTTGACAGACATCAGCTTGTGATTCTTTTATTCCAAAACACTTTTTTGTCTTATTTTTGATATCACTGTCAGTCACTTACAACTTTGGTTACTTTTTGAATCTCAATCCTAACTATCTCTCCTGAAAGTTATTTTAAAGTATTGATGAAAAACTTCCACAAAACTTAGGGAAATTTATCTTGACTTTGAAAAGAAAGCTACGAGTTTCATGGCTTCACTCTAAAAGTGGGAGCAAAGTTTCGTCTGCGAGCTGCGTTTGGTTGAAAAATATATGCAATAATGTTTCAATAAATTGATGACAATTCTGTTTCTTTTCCGTTTTTTCTCTCAATTTGAAACATCAATTCTACAATTTTTGTTTTTGAACTTTTAATTCACGAAATGCGTGTCACGTTCAGTCATTCAGCAGTAAGAAAAAAAAACACCTTTTCAATACTGATCAGTTAAATAATTATTTCGTTAACTAGCTTGTGGTAATACGCTATCAATTGAAACATCGCTGTACTCAATTAAGGAATGAAGGTAAGGGGATAATTTATCCAAAAAATTTACAGTCAGACAGAATAGTCAAAGTTAGAATTCTTGAAATTCGTAGAGGATCCTTATGTCATCAAACTATTTTCTAGAACCTGGATTTTGTACAGTTTATCAACAGTTTCGGGTAAAAACAGTAATGACCCTTGTAAAATAATAGTTTTTTTCCGCATTCAAGAGTAAAATAATAGTTTGTTTCCACAATCATTCAATCTGCTGTGCAAGACCATTAGTTTCGTTGCAAACAACTTTTCTCATTGGAGTCTGAAACTGGTAATCTTGACGCTGTTGTATCTAGGCTCAAAAAGAGAGGGGTTTTTTCTTTTTGTAATCTGGTCCTTGCCATAGCAGAATAAAAGAAAAGTTTATAATAGCGTTCGAATTGTCTTTGCAAAGTTCCAGATAAAAAAAAAACAACAGACATTTTACTTGAAACACCCAGAAAAAGTGTTGGAAGGGCAGGGGAGGTTGGATCTCACCAATTTGTTGTATCGGTTGGATATGATATTTCTTGCTAATAATAACCAACTCCACGTCACTACCATTAAAATAGCATAAAATATGGAAAAATTGAAGCTGAATACTTCAGCAAATACCAACAACATGCGACTGCACGTGCATTATTGAACATCGCCCACGTGACAACTGGTGTCCCGCTTTTTCACCCCTATTCATTTAACCCCGATTTATTCACCCCTGTATCATTTAACCCCTCTACCTTTTAACCCCTCTATCATTTCACCCCAATTTTAATCTTTCTATAAAATAAGATTTATTAAATTAGTAATGTAATCATTTGGCCATGCCTCGCAGGCCATGGTCATGCCTCAGCGGCCGGTGGGACTTGATATGAAACTATCACAGCCGAACGTGGGATTAATTTATCCTTTTAAATATGGCAAAACATGCCTTTAATGTCTACTGCTAATTGGCTGGGTGAAATGACAACTATGTCATTCAAACCTTAAATCAAGCTATTTGAAGAGTTCAGACATTAAGTGTGAGCATGGAATTCACAACTTTCTTTACAATTGATTCTTAAGCTAATTCATCCTTGGTTCAACATTTATCGCAAAAATAATGTGATGATTGGCGGCGAAAATTTTTTTTCACGAAGTACTCGCATGTTTTAGCGGTGAAAGCAAGGAATTTTTAAATAGATGTAGTGATGAACTTGGCGGTGGAATTTTGTTGTTCATCTGCAATGCGCATTCCTACAAAATGTTTAGTTTTCAGCCTGGCTCAAAGCACTAACTTCTTGTTGACTATGTCCAACAATTTACTACTGAGCCAGCTACCGTTCACTTTTTCTGTATTTCAAATTTGTTTAAACAAGATTAACTCCTTGTAGCGTTGAAATTCCGCAAGTCTGATTGATTCTAGTGAGATATAATTAATTCACCCGCTTGAAAAGATTTTAAAAATAACAATTCAAAGTTAACGACAGAAAACGGTGAACATAAAAAAATTAACCGCCTAAAACTGCTTATCTCGAATCGCAAACTCGCCGCTAAAATATCAGCAGCAATTTTCAACGTAAAAACCTTCGCTGCTTTAAGGTTTTCCTCCTTTAAACGATAGAATTTTTTTTCGAACCTTTAACCACATTCAGCGCAATAAAACGACAATCCGTACAACCATAATTACTGCATTCACCGCAACTCTTACATTTTAAGCAATTTTCAGCGTTAATATATTGACCCGAGAACTCAAAATGAGTACTTTTCTAGGTTTGACGCCTACGACGTAGAGGGAATGCTGCGGCACTTCTCTCTCCAGCCATGCGAAATCTCCCTAATCTCAGTTTCAACTGCAATGCATTGGCTAGACTTCGATCGACTGGCAGAGAAGATAGTTGAGGTGTTTCCAGCTGGTGCAACATCGCTGGCTGTAACTGGATACCTACCGGCTCAAATTATGAATCAGAACATTCTAAACAACGATATTTTTGGTGGCAGCAGTTTGAACGTTCATGGGGAATTACGAGGCATCAGTTTTCATAAAATTAAAGTTTAGAATATCTTCTTGATTTGAAAACTGTCTGTTGAAAATGGTCTGCTGAAAGGAATGGAATCAATAACTTTTAAGAAAGCATTTGGTCGTTGCACTTTTTTGGCGGTAAAAAATGTGTTCAATTGTCAAGTGTTCAAAACATCTAGAGTAGAGAACTTTTAGTGCGTTCCTTATTGTACTTAATTATGTCTATATTTAAACATGTACTAGAGACGATATAGAAATGTGTTCCATACTTCACGCTAATATGTTCCACTCAAATTGGCCAATGACGCCAGGGTGTTTCATACCTACGAAAAAGCTCCAATATCAATTTTTCAGCGTAAACTAATTTAATCGTTCCGTGCAGTGCAATAATTTTTAAAGTTCAGCATTTTAATGTTGCAGAAATTTAAAAAAATAATAGAAATAGGAAGAAGATATACTTTTTCGAATATACATTGACTCCAAGGCTCCTTTGTTCACGTCAGGGGGATATATGATAAGTTTTTTGGTAATGGTTGATATATGATAAGTTCAGATCATGAATAAATGGATGACCTGGAAAAAATTTCACACTGTTAAACCTTTGGTTTTTGATAAGAAATAATTTAAAGAAAAGTTTTATGCAAACAATTAGGATGCCAGATCGATATGAAAAGAAATTTGACCTGTACAGTCAACTTTACGACCATATTCTCCACGAAAAGCTTCGAACTTACATGAACTTCGACTTTGAATGTCTAATTAGCAAGTATCAGACATTGTCATTCGAGAAAAATTTCAGACACCATAAGTTCTTTCAAGTCTGCCTCGTGAACGAAACGACATTGCTCGATTTAGTAGAATTCGTGCGATCGACCAGTTTCTATCAACTTTTTATGGAAGTTAACAGAGACAAAATTCGACAAGGACTGGAGAGAGATCCGATTGAAATGTTTGCTTACAGCATCGTAGAAATGGAGGGCTTCTTTGATGACAAGAAAATTGATGTACGCAGACAAGACGACTTAGAAGCTCAAATGAGGAAGGTCAAATTTGACACGCTGTGGACTTTCTTTTTTCACGTCGTGCATAATTGAGAAGCGCCGAAACATTTGAGATTCACAGAAGAAGATATAAGAAAAACTATTTTTGAACTAAAGTGCTCTCTGGTGATGACCTACTAAAGTCAATACCGACTAAAATGTTACAATTTGTATCAATTTTTCACAACATTAATATTATTTGTAACGGATAGTCCCATAAAAAAATTGCAATCCTCACTGCCCAAAACATTTCTTATAACTATTAGCGCTATTTTCTGGTCAGGGTGTTGTTATGTATGGTATATGGCTAATTCAGGTTCTTTAACACTTGCTAAACTCTTTACTTTTATTCAGCACTTTTTCAAGCGTCTCTGGCTAACTGTTGCCAAGCAATTTTCCAAGCGTTTTTTCATCTGCTTGCAGTTTTACTCTCATTGACTTTTTTTCACTAAAATACGATCTATTTACTGTTAAAGGTTTTTTAGAATTCTCCTTCACAAACGATGTTTAATAATGTTTAAATTATCAATGTTCCAGAAATTTAGAAATTTCAAATGGCGCTAACGCAATACAAGAACCCAAAGAACACAACGTAGCCCAATGACGTTGGTCAGACGTTCTCGGTTGTTACAATGGTGAGCCGTACACTCTGATTTAATGCGGACACTCCAGTGGCCTCTCAAATCTTATGTCCAGTTTATTGGAAATAGAAATTTCTTGCTTCGGCATCTGCTACCTTCCCTGTGTTTGTAAACCCCACTCTCAAAAAAGTTTAAGGGGCTGATTGAGGGAAGCATCGGAGGTTGCGACGGAAATCTCAACGATGTATTTGTAAACAGAGAGACCAAAATACTTGGGTAGAATTTGTTAGAAGTCCACTTTGCTCTTTAAGTCAACATTGCCAGGTCAGTAAATTTGGCCAACGGAATTATTTTTGCTGATCTAAATAAACTGCGGATCAAATTAATTTCGGATCTATTTTCTGAAGACTTTTGACGGTGACAAAACGTTGAAAAAACTGACTCTCCCGCAGCATTTCAACGGCAGAGGTGTACGTAACAGCAAATATGACACAATTTTAATTTCTAAAATTGCTTCAAATTTGCCTTTAAAAAATGAGCAATATAAAAGCCACTCTGCAACATTATATTAGCGGATTGAACGTGTATATTGACAAACTGCTCACGGTCGTTACTTTGAGTTCAGATAGTGAAAAAATTGTCTCCATCCCTATATATAGAGGTGACTATTTAGAACTTAAAAGCTACTGTTTTTTCGACGGTGAGAAGATTTCTCAGTAAGGGCTTGCAACTTGATTCCAAAAAAAAGAACAGTTAGTAACGTTTTATCCGAACTCAAAACTATTGCGAAAAATAACATTACGGGCGAAATAATATCCTATTGTTCTTAAACCAGGTAGTGACCTACTTACCAAAATTTCCCCCGACTGCAACTGAGAAAATTATACAAGCTAGTACGAATTAAGAGTTATTTTCCCGCTTTTCATTTACACACAATTTTGTGGTCTTGGAAAATGCAGGAACGAAATTTCTAATTCAGAGTCCATTCTAAAAATTATATAGAGGTTCTCGTCCTCCGCAACGTTGGCGGATTATTAGCCGGACAAGTTTTTCTCTTTCAATTACAAAAACGCGATACGCAGTGATCGTTTCCAGGGCAATATTTTTTGTTTCTAAATCGTAACGACCAGGTTCTTGCATTTAAATAACGTCAGATATCATTTTAGGCAATCATTTATAAAGTATTATTATAGCCGTCCTCACAATACGTATCAAGAGCACTCAAGGAAGATTTCTTAAAAATTGCTGGAAATATTTTACTTCTGCTTATCATCAACATCACAACTGTCCAGAACTGCAGCCTTGCTCCGCACAGTACTTTTTTACATTAAACATAAGACCTTTGAGAAAAATTTTAATTAGAGAAATAATTTGACTCGAACTGAAATGTAACAAGAAGACGCTTCTTTTTGCTCTATTTATAAAAAAATTTTAAAAAAGATAAATGGTTATAAGTTTTAATAAAATGGAAAAGAACAGTGCAAAAAACTCATCGTTCTAGAAATAAAAAAAAAAAATGATTTTCTGGGAGATTCGCTAAGTTTTTAAGAGAACATGAAACCTTTGTTTTTTGTTATAATTTCCCATCAAAAAATTTCGTTCCAACAATTTCAAAATTTGTAGTGCAGGTCTTGTTTGAACATCAGTAGTTACGTAAACTTCGCATTAGTGTGAGAGCAACTGTGTAAAGTGTCCAAAATTATAAGATAACTATGCCTTCAGCATTTTTAATGGAAAACCCTTTGTTTCCAAGATTTTAACATCTTAGTTCATAATATATCTAGTTTAAAGAGAAAAACAGGTTGTTGTTTGATCTTTTTAAAATAAATGTCTGAAAATTTAAATTTAACGCTATCCTGTGGAATCTCTTCAATTTTCAATTTCCTAAAAAACTATTCTTTACCCATCCTCACGAGAATGCGCAAAAAGTCAGGTTTACGGTTGGGTACGGAAGAAACAATGAGAGTCACACGAGAAATATTTCTTAAAAACTGCCGGAAATATTTTACATATCATCACCGTATATTTTTTAAAAGTTTTTTATAAATTAAATAACTGAACTCCAACTGAAATGTGGCTTAAAGACGCTTCTTTTTATTGCTTCATTTATTCATTGACCTATATCATTGCGCTGCTGCAATTATTTTAAGGTCTGATATCTTTGAAATGAATGTCGGATCAGACTTTTTTGCCAAATTTTTGCAAAAAGCCTGTAAATTAGAGCCTTTACACCTATTCATTGTAAAGTGTTTTTCTGCCGAAAAAATTTTTGCTTCAGACCATCCACCATTTTTTAAAGAAAAAAGTCCTTTAAAGAAGATACATGGTCATGATTTTTAATAAAAATGGAATATAACAGTGCAACAAAGTCAGAGAAATAAAAAAAGGTTTTTCTAGAAGTTTGTTAAAAGAACAGGAAATTTTGTTTTTTTCCCTATTTTCCCATCCCAAAAATTCATTCTAAAAATTTCGAAACTTTTGTAGTGTAAGTATAATTTGAAGAGCAGTAGTTCAGTAAACTTTGCAATGAATTTTAATGTAATAGCAACTGTTGAAAGTGTCCAAAATTTTGAGATAATTAGGCCTGTAGTTTTTTATCGGCAAACCCTTTGTTTCCAGTCTCTGTAACATTAAAGTTCATAAGGCATCTAGTATAAAAAGAAAAAAATACTTTGTGGTTAGAGTTTTTATAAATGTATGAAAAATTTGATTTAAAGCTGTCCTCTAGCAGTTTTTTTTATTTTTCAATGTCAATAAAAATTATTTTTAGAGCCGTCCTCACAAGAGTGCAACGAAAGCAGCTTTAAGGGTCCGATAAAACCAAAAAAGGTCACTCAAGGAATAATTCTTAAAACTGCTGTAAACAAATTTACACTCGTCATCAAATTCGCGCAACTGTTCAGAACTGCAGCTTTGCTCCGCAGAAAAACTTGTTACATAAAAATAAGATTTTTGAAAAATGTTTTTGACTTGAAGAGAAAAGTGGCATAAAGGTGTTTCTTTCTATTGCTTCATTTATTCACCTGACCCGAATGATTGTGCTTCTGAAATTATTGTAATGTTTGATTTCCTACGAAACGTTGAAAAAATTGACTCTCCTGAGGATTTTCAAAGGCAGGGAGGCAGGGTTGTCCGTACCAACAGCCATAACACAATTTAAACTTCTACAATCGCTTAAAATTGCCAGAAAAAAAGATCTTAGCGGAGCTGCTCTGCATCATTATATTGACGGACTGAACGATTATATTGACAAACTGCTCACCATCGTTACTTTGAGCTCAGGTAGTGTAAGAAAAATGTCTCCATTACTATATGATATAACAGGAGCTGACTATTTAGAACTCAAGACGCTACTTTTTTGACGGTGATTAGATTTCTCGGTAGGAGATTTCAACTTGATTCCGAAAAGAAACCGAAAAAGTTAGTTACGTTTTAACCAAACTCAAAATTATGGCAAAAAATAACATAGCGGGTTGATAGAATATCTTTTTGTTCTTGAAACAGGTACTGACCTACTTCCCCTGACTGCAACTGAGAAAATCAAACCAAATAGTACAAGTTTAGAGTGAATTTTCCTGTTTTCAATTGAACAAAACTTTATGGTCTCTGAAAATGCAGGAATTAAATTTCAATTCCACTCCAAGCTATAAATTTTATAGAGCGTCTTGTTCTCCGCAACAATTGTAGCTGTCATCACAAGGGTGTGTGAAAAGTCAGGTTTATGAATCCAACATTTTGTTACGGATAAAACAGAACGAAAGGTTTATTATTACAGATGAAGTTCACACAAGGAATATTTCCTAAAAAGTGCTGGAAAATTTTTACTTGTCACCATCAACCTCGCATCTGTCCAGAAATGCAGCCTTGCTCCTCACAGTAATGTTTTTACATAAAAGAAAACACTTTTGAAAACAATTTTTACTTTAAAAAATTTTGACGAACTGGGGACTGAACATCTTTTCAAGAAGATAAACTGTCGTAAGTTTTATCAAAAATGGAATGGGAGAGTGCAAAAAGCTCATCGTTCTAGAAAAAAAATGTTTTTCTAGGAGATTGGCTACGTTTGTTAAGAGAGCATGAAGTTTTTGTTTTTTGTCATTAATTTCTCATCAAAAAATTTCATTCTATCGTTTTCAAAACTTTTGTAGTGCAGATATATTTTGAACAGCACTAGTTACGTAAACTTCGCATTAGTGTGATAGAAACTGTTGAACTGTCCAAAATTATAAGATAACTATACCTTCAGTTTTTTTATGGAACGCCTTTTGTTTCCAAGATTTGTAAAATCTTAGATCATAATGTATCTAGTTTAAAGAGAAAAATACTTTGTGGTTTAAATCTTTTTTAACTAAATGTCTAAAAAGTTTAATTTAATGCTATCTGATGGAATTTCTCTTCTTTTCTTTATGTCTTGAAAAACTATTCTTATACCCGTCCACGCATGAGTGCGCAGGGTCCAACATTTTGTTAACGATGAAACGGAGAAAGTCACACAACGAATTTTTTAACTCGAACCAAAATGTGACATGAAGACGCTTATTTCTTTCGCATCACTTATTCACATGACCTAAATGGTTGCGCTTAGGACAACCTTAAGTTTTTAATTTGTCAGTTTTTTATCATCAAAAAATTTCATTCAAACCAATTCAGAACTTTGGTATTGCAGGTATAGTTTGAACAGCAGTATCTACGTAAACTACGCATCAAAGTTTAATGTGATAGCAGCTGTTGAATGTGTCCAAAATTTTGAGAAAATTAGGCCTCCAGTTCTTTATCGGAACACCCTTTATTTCCAGTTTTTGTAACATTAGAGTTCAAAAGGCATCTACTTTAAAGAGAAAAAATACTTCGTGGTTAGAGTTTTTATAAATAAATGTCTGAAAGTTTTGATTTAAAGCTATGCTGTAGCAGTTTTTTTTTAATTTTCGATGGATGTCCTGAAAAATTATTCATGGAGCCGTCCTCACAAGAGTTCGCGGAAAATAGCTTTAAAAGCGTCTGACTTTTTGTTACGGATAAAACAGAAAAGTTACAGAAAGAATGTTTATTAAAAATTGCTGGAACAAATTTTACAATTCGTAATCTACTTCGCAACTGTCCAGAACTGCAGCCTTTCTCCGCACAGTAATTTGTTTACAAAAAAGAAAAGACCTCTGAAAAAAATTTGTCTCGTTTAAAAAAATCATTTGACTCGAACTGAAATGTGGCATATAGACGCTTCTTTTATTGCTTCAGTTATTCACCTGACCTAAATGATTGCGCAGCTGAATTTATTGTAAGGTTCAATATCATTGAGTGGAATGTCGGATCAGAATTTGTTACCAAGCTTTTGCAAATTTTAAAATTTGCGATTAAAGTACAAAAGCTCGTAAAATAGAGTGCGTCCATGAACTATTCATAGCCAAAGGTTTTTCTGCGACAAATTTTTGCTTCGAACCATCAACCATATTTTGTAAGGAAAAGTATAAAGTATAAATGGCCAAAAACTTTAATACAAATCGAATTGAACAGTGCAAAGAAATCTTTCTAGAAATAAAAACGGATTGCCTAGGAGATTTGCTATATTTGTTATGAGAACATGAAGTTTTTTTGTCATTATTTTCTTATTGAAAAAAATATTTCCTGCACTTTCAAAACTTTGGTAGTTCAGGATTTTTATGAACAGCATTAGTTATGTAAGCTACTCATTAATGTGATAGCGACTTTTGAATGTGTCCAAATTTTTGAGGTAATTAGGCCTCCAGCTTTTTCCTCGACATACCCTTTGCGTCCAGTTTTTGTAACATCTATGTTTATAAGGGATCTATTTTAAAGAGAAAAAATACTTTGTGGTTAGATCTTTTTTAAGTAAATGTCTGAAAATTTAATATAAAGCCGTCATGTGGCATTTTTTTTCTTTAATTTTTGATTTCCTGAGAAAAGGTTTTTCTAGGGAAAGCTAGAATTCAATCAACAATCGGTCCTAAATGTTTGTTCAAGATCTCCACAAGTGAAGTTTGTTGTGCGTAAAATGATTTTCGCAATCTTAAGATTCTTCATATGTTTTTTGCTATGAAATTGCTCAATTTTTGATGTCTGGAAGCACTTATATGTTTCGTAATTTTTGACATCAGTTTTTAAAATTGGTGATTACAATATTTTCTTAATGAAATCGTTTATAATTGAAGCACTGTTCGCAAAAGGAGATCTCGCATTCTTTTTATGAATTCAATTTGGTTTTTGAGTCAAACAAAAACTATCATTTGCAGGTCTTCATAGCAGTAGTTCGTCTATTTCGCGTAGTAGTTTAGTTTCAAAAATTAAGCAAAATTTTTAATTCAGTTGAAGTTGCTACCAAGGTGCGCACTTCCAGGTTTTAATCAAAACCTTCAAAACCAGGGTTTTAATCATAATTAGTTTGTTTTTATCGGATCAAATTTTCCCAAAAAATTCAAATAGAACTCTTTTTCCTTAAATCTCGTGGATGCTATATGAGTCAGAAACTGACTAGTTTTCTATTAAAACTTGCAGTCAATCTTGTCTACAGTGTAACCGCCATTGGGAAAAAAATTTTTTTGATTTAAAGTATTTCTTGGAGTAATTTCTTTCAGTTGAAAGCTTGAAAATTTTGCAGATTTTATTTGTTCTACAATTACTTAGAAACGCCAATTTAATTTAACGGTTTCCAAAAAACTGAAATGGAATTAAAAGGTTTTTTCAATTCTTCTGCAGAAATTTATTTGAAAGTTTTTGCAAAGTTCTACTGTCTTCGTTTTTTTTCATTATAAGTATCACGACTATCCTTTTGTAAATTGGCTTAAAAATTGTTATTTAAGCAATCTTGAAACTTAACAGGGCATTTTGTGTTTGTACAAACACTTTATAAAACAAACACTTATCAAAACCTTTCTCTGATTTTACAAGAACTGCATCCATCTTTTTTCTATAATAAAACCACAGCAAAGTATTCAACTTGAGCCCCATTTGAATTTTTGCCTAGCACAACAAATTTCGACGACGTTGTTTTCAACGATATACATTGAAAAAACATTGGAATTCCTTTAACATCGTCTTTATCCCCGGTAGTTTTCAAGGTCAAGTAACAATCGAATTTTTTTGTAGGAGAGGTCTTGGAAACAGCTGTACTTTAAATATTTACATCCCAAAGTCTACAAACAAGTTGTGGCGAAAATCACTTGAAATTAAACTATATTTCATGCAAATCATTAAATTCAAAATACCAGATATTCATTTCGCATTCAACTCATTTTTATAATTTGAATTTGCCCTAATTGAGTTTCGGACTCCAATTTTTAAATCTTTCTGACACTACTCCAATCAAACCGATTGTGTTAAAACCTGTTAAATTGTTCTTGATTTTGGCTCTGATTTTCCACGTCGAGCCTTGTACTAAAAAGTAAAGACTAATTGTCCTCTCTGTCCAAAGAATTCACAAGTATTGCTCACGGTTTTCTCTGAATTGTATTTTATCTAAAAAATATCGCTGCTATAGTTTTTTCGTCAAACAGTGTCGAAGTTTTTCAAAAAAATTTATGTTGCTTTTGAACAGAAGCAGAAAAATCCTTGTCCATAAATTTTGCGCTACCATTGTTCTTTTGTCCAAACTCAATTTTTATCGGAACTCAGCCCAAACTCAATTTAAGCTCAGAGCATGATTCATAGAACGAAAAACTTAATAACAAAAAAATTGAAACCTGTTGAAGCAACTAATGTAGTTAAAAATGTTTTGTCAATTTTTTTGTTAGCATTGCTTTGTGGTCCAAACTCAATTTTTCAGAACACTTCTCTAAGATTTCGTTTATTTTAGGCTTTGCAATAAATAGAAGAAAAACAGAAGAAGCACATTATATAGGGCTCTCACTGAATCTAACCTTAACCAGTGCGTAACTGCGAATTCAGTTATAGTAATTGTTGATCATTTTTCATTTCGATCAACATGTTTTTTTTTCAAAAAGTGACTTATAGAAATGATTATTGATTATAGGTTTTCCTGAAAAGTTTGCATACTTTATTAGAGTGCAAAAGATGTCATCCTTCTAGGAATGAAAAAAGAAGAAGGTTTTTCTAGGAGATTCGCTAAGTTTGTTAGGAGAGCCTGAATAAATCGTTGATTTTATGTCCTGATTTTTGACCAAAAACCTATTTCTTGCAATTTTAGAACTCTGGTAAGGCGATAACGTTTCTTTACAATAGCTGTAAAAACTAAGCACGATTGTGGTGTGTAACTGTCGCTAACTGTCGGTTTTCCCCAAAAATAAACAGGTAATTGCACCTCTTGCTCTTTCAATGGCAAACCAATTTTGTTATTACTAACTTCACAACTTCACTAGTTAAAAGAGAAAATCTATTTTATTCCTAAATGATCACTATCAGTAGTTTTTTCAAAAAAAGTGTATTTACATAACAGATTTTGATTTCATTTACATCTTTAAAAACAAGTAACAAAATATCAAAAACGGAAACAGTTTGATCACAGTTTGCGGAGATACACCTCAATGGAAAAAAGCAGTAATTTCAATTGCTATTCGATAGCAAACTCAGCCATCTTGCGTTCTTTCGGTCACAAACTACAAGAGTTTATTCTCAAAAATTGGCTTAACAAAATTAATGAAAAAATCGCCAAAATTAAGGACAATTCAACTTTCTTCTCATTTGTAGAAAAATTAATTTTGTATAAAAAATGCTTGGCAGTTGTAATTCCTCATTGGGAATCAATGTTTCTCCTCAATAAATCTATTAGAGAAGACTGTTCTGACAAAGCAAGCTGCGTTTTGTTTGTTGACTGCATAAATGTCGTTAATTTTTTTAATGCAAACATTGCATAATTTCCGTTCAAATAAATAATCTTCTGCAAATTCAGACTTTTAATAACGAAATTACCGTAATGTTTCTGTTTTAAAATATTATGGCACTTTTTTAAACTTTTGATCTCCTTAAAAATGTTATTTTGAGACGACGGGGACCCAATCAGCAATCCTATTGTCTTTGCATGGTGTCTTTAGGGTAATTTGGTTTTGAAAATGTTTTTTTGTTTTTGCAAAATTGATTAAATTATGTTTGCTATAGCCTGGTTTAATTTTTCATTTGTTTCTAAAAGCGCCAATATACTTTCCAAAATTTTGACAATTGTTCTCAAAGTCCACATTTTCAAAATTTTATTAATCAAATTGTCTTACATTTACACACTATGTTCAAATGTTACTCAGGTGTTCAAATCATCTATGGTGTATATACAAATGTTACTCAGGTGTTCAAATCATCTATGGTGTATATTTAATCTCGGGTGTATATACAAGAAGTAAGCAAAAATTTAAACTGCGATCAGTTTGAAATCAAGGCATGCATAAAATTTCAATCAAAACTTTTAAGAATGGTTTTTGAGTTAGTATTGGTTTTTTATCGCTATAGATTTTATCCAACCTTTTCAAATTTTGAATTTTTTACTGAGAACTTGTGCACACCAAATGGTTCAAAAATTGACAAGATTTTTAACTCCATTAAAATTTGCTGACGAAATTTTTCAACAAATTGAGCTCTAAAGCAATCAAAAATTCTGAAGTTTACATGTTACCTTATCATGTTACAATGTTGACTATTGCCCTTAAGAAGTTGAAAGAACAGCAACAAATCAGTTTCATGTTTTATTCACACGATTGCTTTAATGAAAATTCTTTTTGATAAATCCTACCAGATTTCTGACTTTAAAATTAAAAAGCTTTGCGTTTGTATTTTTGAGAGGGCTTAATAACTAAACTTTGTTGCGTCGATAACTGTGGTACTGTTTTTGGAAATTCCAGCTGAGAATAGTCGACAACCAACGTCAATGGTAAGTAACCTGGTCATCAACGAGCAATCAACTAATTGAAAAAACCTGACAGTTGTCCAGCCTTTCATCAGTGTTACGTAACCCCGAGAATTATGCCCTCCTTTTTTGACAACAATTCAAATCTTCATAAACTTAGTACAATTGATATTCAAAATTAGGGATATATATGGTTGAGGGAAATAACTTTAAGGTTAAAATTTGATGGGTCAGGTGATCTGGAGGGTGATCAGCAGTAGAAGCAATTCATCATTTATGAAAATTAACTCTTTTCTAAGTTAATAAAACATCTGTCTAATTGAATGTGATTTAAAATTGAACTGATTTAAAAGATAGTGTTTTGAAACACCTCTCTTGTGCAAGCAAATTCTTTTATCTTATCTACCAAAGAGCGCTCGAAATGTTCGATAAACGCATGCGTAAATCGATATCTATTTTAAACATCATTTGATATGATGATCCCGTTTAAACTAGCGTTCAAGTAGAAGATCTAATCTTAAAACGGCTCCAGAAAAGATAAGGAAGATAAACAAAACAACATCTTGTCAGAAGTCGTTATCGATATTACAATCGCGGATACATTGAAGGTCAAAAGTTTCAAAAAGGTCCAACTTCTGCTTGCGCGTCATCCAGACATCTTCTTCCAAAAATGCAATAGCTTTCAACTGAACGGTAAGTGAACAGTAAAAACTCATGACCTTATCCCCCATGAGCTCAAATGAATGGTAATTACTTTATCCACGATTTTAAGGCAGCAATTAATTTTGAACCTTAACTATTTATCTCATAATTTGCAATTGGCTTTGGTTGCAATTTTTTGAATATACAGCAGTAGTCCTGTATTGTTGCAACGCTAAAGATCGTTTGAGAGTTTAAATTTCAACATTCAACATTTTTGGTCCAACCCTCCAATAAAATTGAGAATTAGGAACTCGCAACAAGTCCTACTATTTGTTAAGCCAATTTTGACCAACACCGTTCTCGAACCAATATTGAGGATTAAGCTTCCCCGTTGATTCTGGAATTTTCACCGTGTAAGATCTTATAAGATGGAAGTTATATCGTGTAAGATCTGATAAGATGCTTACTTAGAATTTTAATCGTGTAAGATCTGACAAATTGTCTGATAAGATCTTGTAAGGGGATTCATTTTCTTGTAAGTTCTTATAAGACAATTTTGTAAGAAGTTTGTCAGATCTTGCACGATAAAAAATCCAGGATCACAGGGGTTAACAACTGTTTCATTTTCCCTTCTTCTTTTAACCCTGTTCTTCTTTTAACCCTACAGACATGCATTTCAACTAATTATATTTGTGGAGTCTGATAGCTAAAAGATAGAAATTTACCATCTTCAATGGATCACTAGTAGATGGCTAGTTTTTTGCTCCGACCCTCCGAATTTCTTTTCAAGAATAGCAACTTTGTGCTAAACCTTGCTGTTTTGTTGACTCAATTAAAAGACAAATATTAATATTTTGTAGAAACTAGTAATTTCTATTTTAAAACTGAATTCGATTAATCGGGTGCGTGAATAGATTAAAAAACAGAATCTGAACTAGCAGGTAAGAAAGTTTGATTTCAAAAAACTGTAGGTTGCTTTTTCCTGGCGTAGCTTCGAATTAAAAAATCTTTGCGGCATTTAGCAATTTTTTCATACATAATGGTCAGTTTCAATTCAAGTGTGGTAGCAAGTTGGTTTGCACGCAGATTTTCAATCAAACGGAGATGTGAAATTTAAACTAAATTAACCACTCAAATTATATCTCGCTGCTGAAGATTTTTTTGTTTTTTGTCAAGAACCATTTATAATATGGGCAAAGATTAATTCAAGACCAATGTCTTGTATCTGCAGATTTGTGTTAATTCTTAAAGATACAGCATTTACGTTTGGCTATAACGTATAACGTAACTATCTGAAACCTAATGTGCGGACGCATGTCACTGAACCCCCATATTGTGTTCATTCGCATCTCTGGATTGTAATGTTTGATGAGATTTAAGCGACTGATCATAGTCTATGTCAGTTTATATATAAAGTCCCTTAAGTTTGCTACAGAACCAAACATTCAAAAATTTCAGACGTTCAAATGAACATCATAAAAAATATAGCATTGTGTTACAATAAGGTGTATTCGTTTATGGAACAGAAGTAAAAACAGCTTAAGAAGCTAATTTAATCTTGAGAACACATTATAAGAGTTAGATTTGTGCTACAAATAATTGGAAGGTTTTCTTGAACCAAAAAAAACGCCGAAATCTTAAGCTTTGAGGAACTCCACTTTTACGAACCGAATTGCTTGCTGAATTTTTACGAAAAAGTTTGGTGAAAGCAAATAGGACAAAGGGCTTGATAATATGCGATTGCACATAAGGATCCGACCTCGCTCATCCAGAAGTTTGGCATAATTGTCTACCAAATGAGGAACGGATAGAAAACCCCAAAAATTCGAGTATTTTTTTTTAAAAAAATGGGTGTATGAACGAAAAGATACCCTCCTAAGCAAATAACACAGTGGACTAAAAAATCATGCAATAGATTGATGAGATAGGTCAATATTAAGAAAAGGAGTCAAGAGGGACATCAAAATCAAACAACAACAACAAACATTAATTACATCAAAAATTTATGTCCGTTTAAAAAGCAAAGCTAATAAAAAAGTCAAACTAGCGTCAGACAAAACTGAAACTAATCCAAGTAATTTGTAATTCACCAGAAAAGATATGGGAAGAGGCAATAATAAGGCTTGGTAACAATCAGACAATAGAGAACAAAAACAGTAAATTTGAAAAAACCACTTATTTTCAAAAAAAAATTATTTTGAAGTAATGAAAACCATTAGAAATCAACTAAACTATCTCACAGGTTTACGATTAGCAGTTTCTCTAAAGATGGGAATTAAGAACTTTCGTTATTCAATTTTTATGCGGTTAAAAAAACGACAACAAATAGACAACAAACAAAAACCCAATTTTATTTTGCCAGAAAATGCATTCGAAGACGTAAAGCCACACTTTTGCCCTCAAACTATGTTCAATTGCACATTCATTGAACACCAATAATGTATTATGTGATATATCTTTAATGAGACCAAGTAACATGTAGACAAAAAAGAAAAACAAGCTAAAATAGGTAATAATTTTTTTTCGATAAAAAGTATATCCAAAGACATGAAAGCCATTAATTACAAAAAGAAGGCATTAAATAGGTCTTTGAGACCTGCAATTATCCAGAATAAATCATAATTCTACAAAAAGAACTTGAAATATGAAAAAAATCGTTTTTTTTGTGAAAAACCCGTATCAAAGCACGTAAAGTCATAACGAAATCTTTGAAAAAATATTAAATACTGTGACACCAATCCATTTGGCACCGTCCTTTGACAGCAATATTGTCATGTTTGCCCTGCAATTAAGGACACTAGATAATATACAGAGAATAAAAGGAACAAAACTGCAAAAAAGAGTTTTTTTTGTTTTGTAAAATAATTGTTTTCAAGGTCATGAAAGCCATCAGCTATCTGCTAATATCAGAATATCGGCCCTTATTTTCTTCCATGAAAAACTTTTGAAACTTGGTCAATGTACAGGAAAATATCATAAAACTAAAAGACAAAGTAAAAATGACACTTAGATTTGCGACAGAACCAAACATTCAAAAATTTCAGACGTTCAATTGAACATCATGAAAAATATAGCATTGTGTTACAATAAGGTGTATTCATTTATGGAACAGAAGGAAAAACAGCTTAAGAAGCTAATTAAATCTTGAGAACACATTATAAGAGTTAGATTTGTGCCAAAAATAATTGGAAGGTTTTCTTGAACCAAAAAAACCCGCCGAAATCTTAAGCTTTGAGGAACTCCACTTTTACGAACCAAATTGCTTGCTGAATTATTACGAAAACGTTTGGTGAAAGCAAATAGGATAAGGGGCTTGATAATGTGCGATTGCACATAAGGATCCGACATCGCTCAACCAGAAGTTTGGCATAATTGTCTACCAAATGAGGAACGGATAGAAAACCGCAAAAAATCGAGTATTTTTTTTCAAAAAATGGGTGTATGAACAAAAGGATACCCTCCTAAGCAAATAACTCAGTGGACTAAAAAATCATGCAATAGATTGACGAAATAGGTCAATATTAAGAAAAGGAGTCAAGAGGGACATCAAAATCAAACAACAACAAGAAACATTAATTACATCAAAAAATTATGTCCGTTTAAAAAGCAAAGCTAATAAAAAAGTCAAACTAGCGTCAGACAAAACTGAAACTAATCCAAGTAATTTGTAATTCACCAGAAAATATATGGGAAGAGGCAATAATAAGGCTTGGTAACAATCAGACAATAGAGAACAAAAACAGTAAATTTGAAAAAACCACTTATTTTCAAAAAAAAAAAATTATTTTGAAGTAATGAAAACCATTAGAAATCAACTAAACTATCTCACAGGTTTACGATTAGCAGTTTCTCTAAAGATGGGAATTAAGAATTTTCTTCTTCAATTTTTATGCGGTTACAAAAAGAACAACAAATAGACAACAAACAAAAAACGAGTTTTAATTTGCCAGAAAATGCATTCGAAGACGTAAATCCACACTTTTGCCCTCAAACTATGTTCAATTGCCTATTCATTGAACACCAATACTGTATTATGTGATTTATCATTAATGAGACCAGGTAACATGTAGACAAAAAAGAAAAACAAGCTAAAATAGGTAATAATTTTTTTTCGAAAAAAGTACTTCCAAAGACATGAAAGCCATTAATTACAAAAAAAGTTATTAAATAGGTCCTTGAGACCTGCAATTATCCAGAATAAATCTTATGTCTACAAAAAGAACTTGAAATATGAAAAAAAAATCGTTTTTTTTGTGAAAAACCCGTATCAAAGCACGTAAAGTCATAACGAAATCTTTGAAAAAATATTAAATACTGTGACACCAATCCATTTGGCACCGTCCGTTGACAGCAATATTGTCATATTTGCCCTGCAATTAAGGACACTGGGTAATATACAGACAATAAAAGGAACAAAAATGCAAAAAAAAAGTGTTTTTTTTTTGTTTTGGAAAATAATTGTTTTCAAGGTCATGAAAGCCATCAGCTATCTGCTAATATCAGAATATCAGCCCTTATATTCTTCCATGAAATTGCAATGAAACTTGGTCAATGTACAGGAAAATATCATACAACTAAAAGACAAAGTAAGAACGACACTTAAAGACAAAAATAAAAAATTCAAATAAGTTCTTCGAGAAAGAATTGTCGAAGCCGTTAAAACCAGAGTCTATATAATTAAAGATTTTAACATTATCAACTTTGCCCTATTTTGAACGCCAATTATGTGATGTATGGAATCTCAATAAAGTGACAATAACTTGACAATCTGACAAAACTACATAACCTCAAAAATGGGCAAACATCGGAAAATAAAAAAAAGCGAAATCTATTAGTATCAAAGCCAGAAAACCATAGGGTGTTAAACCGCATTGAAGAATGAAATTGAATTCAGTAGAAAGAAGAATCATTCTGTAATTGCTGACACTACGCTACAAATTGACTAAATTGAGTGAAAACTGGAGGCAAATTTCAATAAGCCATTATTTAATTAAAATTCAATTGTTTTTACAAGTCAAAACGACCACAAGCTTTCAAGTAATAATTTAGATACAATAATTTAGGGCTATTTAGGAAACAAATTCAACCTGTTGCTAGTGAGCTTTGATTTGAAACGTTCTGTTATTCAATTGGAATATAAAAAAGATCGAATTTTTTTTACTAAAGACCGATTGACTACAATCCGAATTATTTAAGAAGAGTCCAAGATTGGAAACAGTCCAAGATTGGTCCAAAACTAGCTCTGCTAATGTTGTTTGTCCCATGAGAACACTTAACTTTTCGAGTGTTATAGATATAGATATTTTGTTATGTAAAAATCAAAAATATATGCTGAGTTTTCGATAATCAACGAGTAAAGTTAGCAAAAAACGGTAAAGTTTAAATTACCGAGCAATCGCAACGAAATTTGAACTAGAAATAGCCCCCGTTTGAGTCTACAAAAATTTGTACTAGTGGTTTTTGGGTGTGCACTTCCTGAAAATTTAATCAAACAGGACTAAAGGGAATTTTTTTGTACTGTTTTTGATGAAAAAGTCAGAATTTTGCAATATTTTGCAAGGATTTTCGACAAAAAATTAAATAAAATTAGCAGACAATATCTTTCGTCTTAAAAAACAAAATCATTGTTAAAAAAATTAAAATTTAGCAAAATAGGCGAAATTTTAGCCTAAGTTTCGAAAATCAACGGAATTCTCTCTATTTTCTCAAAAATTTAAACCTCGATAACTCTCAGTAAAATACCACAAACCAAAAAAATCTTTTTCATTCCACATTCTACGCTCGACAAACTTTCTAATGATACCAGTATCAACTCTCTACGATGAAAATATCGATCGGCCAAAATTGTGTGGACAATCCTCCTGTTTCAGTATATAGCCCCCCCCCCCCTTCAAGAGGGGTTGGAACAAAATTTTGTAGAAACCAGACAACCGAAAGATAGCAGTAAAAAATGACACAAAAAGTTGGAAAAAATAAGAAAACAAAACAAAGTGTCAAATTTTTGATCGACTTGCCAAGTTTTGCACGATTTTACTAAACGTCTGTTACACGACCTAGTGAATCAAAACTAACAAGCCATTACCTTTTTGATCATTTCTGGCAGGACTAAATGGAAATCGCACGTCTCATTTTTTTCTCTTCCTTATTCAATGTTTATCTCAAGAGACAATAACTAACTTCTGACTTTCGTTTAAACGCTGTATATACTAATGTAATATAGCATTCAAACAAGGTTTGAAAACAAAAAATTAATGTAATTGTTCCAACCCAATTTATTGGGAGAGGAACAATATACTCAACTGGGTTTTTTGTTAAGTCAATTTTCATAGAGTAATATATTCATTGCTCAGGATTGAGAGTGGTATCATTAGAAAGCTTGTCGAGCGGAAAATTTCAGATAGAAAAAGATTTGTTTTTATTTTCGTTTTATTCCGTGGAGTTTCGGAGGTCAAAAGATTTATGAATTTTAGCCTAACTTCCGTTCTTTTAATCACATTTTTTATAACATTTGCTTAAATTTTGATCAATTTTTGTTACAATATGATGAAATTGTTAGCGATAGACCGATCGGTTTTTATTTTTAAAGATAGAAAAGAGTTGATGAAATATTGTAACCAATTGTTTTGGCAAAATACTTGTTAATTTTTTTTGAAAGTTAAAAAAAAGTTTTGCATTTTTTCCCCTTTTTTCAAAAAAATGTATCAAATATTCTTTTCGGCCGAATTTGTCATGTTTCACTGGTGTCGCAGACAAAAAAAGTGCTGATACAATCTTTGTTCACTACGAAATGGGCCAATTGTACCTCCGGTTCTTAATTTTCTGCAAATAACATTTCAGCGGTCTTTCGATAATTTAAACTGATCTTTATGAAAACCGCAAAATTTATTTTTGTTACAAAATGGTTTTCACTAGTCAAACAAATCTATATCGCAATGTTTTAGAGCAATTGCGTTTCTTAACGGCCGCGCAGTGATGGCTAGTCAAGTTTCAGTCTAATGGTTGAGTTTTACAATGAAAGGATTCGCATCATATTTTGTGTCAGTTTTTTGAAAAAAAAAACATTTTTCAAATTTTCTTCAACCCAATTATAAGAAATTTTTTTTCAATTGAGGTTTTCATTTAATAATCCTTTCATTTTCACCTACTGTCCAATGATAAAATTTTGTGTTTTTTAGTGAAGCTCATGTTTTTCATGGCGCCGAAGAATTGTTTTCGTAATTTTAATGAATTCCTCTTTTGCAGTCAGTCTTTAATTTGGTATATAACGAGCTATTGAAGAAACCATCTAGTGCTTTCAATTATACATAATGCGTTTTTAGTAATGTAACTCGATAGGTATCTAAAATTTGTCACTTGTTTTTGTTATTACTAATTGGTCAAATTAGCTATTTCTAACTTTTGATACCTTTTTGTTTTAATGGATAAACTGCCAGGGAGGCCATTTTTTTCCAATTTTGGAAGTTTATTGTTCAAAAATTTTTCGAATTGTAATGGGCGCTGTTTATTTTTTTGAAATATGTTTGCCTTTTGTTTTTTATATTAGTTACAGTCCAGAATGATTTGATATATAACTTCAGCTATTGAAAATTCAAATTTACGTGCAACGTGAGGTAAATGAAAGTACGTAACGGAGTCAGCGAAAAGCATATGATTTTTTGACCTACAACACCAAGTGCATAAAATTGTTCGTTAATTTTTGAATTCTGTCTGCATTCAGTGTTGAAAGTGGAAAATCCCCTAATTAAAAATTTCTCAAACACTTTTAAAGTATAAACTTTTTACATAGTGTCATTATTGACATGTACACTTGGCTGCTAAGCAGTTACAAAGTAAATTATTTACATTTTTTAGTTGAATGCTTACGGTTGTAATGTCTGTTTTAAAAAGTTTTCTTTGGAAGTGTTCTTTGGAGGTACAAAATGAAGTCACTGAATGATTTTAGTTGATAGCTAATTGTTTTCATGACTTTGAACTTAGTTTTTTACAATCAGTTTAAACGTATTTTCTAACTTTGCGCCTTTTTGTCTTCTGCTTGGGATCTTGTTTAAAGACAATTCCCATTTCTTTTATGGTGATATGCAAGTCATTTGATTTATTTATCATTTTTATCTGATGCTGTTTTGACTTTTCATTAATTTTTTTTTAAAAATGGATAGACGTTAAATTTTGGTTGCAAGTAATGCTAGTTGTTTTTTTATATTTGATTTTGTTGTTTATCGTGTCTCTTACGCTCCTTAATGGCATTTATCTTTGACACTCTACTGAGTTATTGCTTCATTTTTAAGTGGTTAGAGCTAAGGCGATTTTTCAAATGGATAAATAAAATAATTTTGAACAAAAACGGATTTTTGAAAGTTTCTATCTTTTAATTGTTGGAAAAACAATACAAAAATGTGGTTGAGCGGGGTCAGAACATGATGCGCGAACGCAGATTACAGAGCCTCCTTGTCTAATCTATATCTACATGCTAAGTACTTGAGTTTGTACCTAATCAGCCAAACTCGTGTTTTTCTCAAATTTCGGGTTTATAGCAAAAACTTTCTACACTCTTAATAAACAATCGCTGGTGTGACCTATACATTATCATCCAACAATACATTATAACTGAACAGTTGTCTCTCTCAAGGTTGACAGAAGCAGGAAAATATAACAAGCGTATTGCATTAACAGAGAACGCAACTATACTTGTTTATACTACTTGTCCTGAATTCTAATTGTGTGTTTATCCTATTTTGAATATTAACTCAAATGAAATAAGTTTCAGTTTGTTGTTTTCTCGGTTGATCGCATGAAAGTATAACAGGTTTTTTCGGTCTCAGACCTCGTCTTATTTTGGCAGAGAGTTAGAGTTTAAGAATTGAGCATCGCACATTTGCGTCCGGTACACGATGTTACGTAATGTGACCGTAATCTGTTGCGTAATGTGATCAGGGCGAATTTAAGGACATCAAAATCTACTTACTGGAAAGGCTGCTTTATTACCTCTTAGCTGCCTGAAGTCCAGTTTTTTTTTGGATTTCTTTCACAAAATTCATAATAGAAGATTCACGTTTACCCTATATGCTACAAACTGTCCAAAACCATCAAATTATGATCGAAGTCCAATAATTCTAATTAATTTGGTGATGCTCTCTACCGTATATTAGGATTGCAAAAAAGTAATATACTTACTAATCTGAGAGATTACTTTGTAATAGTTACTGCTGTTAATTTACTAGAAAAAGTCACTGTTATTCGCAACCATGTTTTAAAATTGAGGTTGTAAGGGTTTGTGAATCCTTGTGACAGTATACAAATTTTATTCACTTTGCTACAAGTTTGGAAACGCAAAAAATGCACACGACGCATGTTTTAGAGCAGAGACAAAAAATTTCCACAGTTGTCTGCACCCAGCGTCATACTTGTCCACTACGTCATTTTCATTATCAAAAACTGAGATACGTGACAGCATGCCAAAATAAAGGAAAGACTATTTGATTATTAGGAAAAAATGTACCTCGCCTTACTAATTGTATATTACGTAGATATATTTCCAATACTGGATTTTAGATTTCCCAGTAGTGATTTATTGTTGCAGCGTAGCGCCAGATGCGTCTAGGCAGCAAACGGTCTGACTAATTTGAGACCAACTGGTCTGATTTAAGTTTCCTTACAATGCGCCCTGCTATATTTTTCAAAAGTGTTTTATGGAACCAGAAGCAAAGCAACACTGCCATTCAATTTTTTATTTACAAAAATTTATGTTATGGCAACCAAGCTGAACCGGACGGTTATCTTAGAAGAATTTTATATCTTAGACAAATTTTTTTTATTCTGTTACCCGTACCGAACTCCAAGTGTAAATCAGTACTGGACAATTGTAAAAGCAAGTATCCCATGTAATAAATTTTGCTCGCTTTCTTGCTTGAAGTTCGCTTCTTTCAAGCGTATATTAACGGTAGAAAACTTAAACTTTCAACAGTCCGGATGGCTCAGTTAGGAGGACAAACGTCTACGCAGCGAGAGAGCGTAGGGTCAACTCCCATACTAAACATTGTTTTTACTCTTGGCCCATGTCTGACCACTGTAAAATCAGACTGAACGCAAGTCTGACAAGTCAAAAAAGAGACTTCAATCAGTCTATGATTCAGTAATGATGCGAAATTGCATTTATACTTGCCCAGTACTGAGACGCACTTGGAGTTAGGTATGGATATCCTATAAGGACGGTTATCTTAGAAGAACCAGACGGTTATCTTAGAAGAATTTTATATATTAAGCAGTAATGTATTTTTAGAAATTTGGCCTTTTTTCATCAGAAAAGGTACGAAATAAGCATTTTACTCCCTTTCTTTTAACTTTGCCGGATTAAAACAGAGAGTCGAGTCACATTGAGTGCGAAAAAGAGATACTTAAATCGAGAAGAATTTTTATACATAATGCGCAAAAAAATTGTGTACACGAACTGAATCTCAAATCTGCAGTTAAATTTTGGACACGCTGCAATGCCCTTCAGTTTCGGCCAATTTCGCAAAGTATTGATTTTCATTGTTAATGTTCACAACTTTCCAATCTTTACGCAATTTTCTGTCAATAATGCGAAAAAATGTGTTAAAATTTGTAAAAAAAATTGAAAATAAAACTGGTTTTACCTCTAAAAGCAGAAAAGAAATGTGTTGCTTATTTGTTTCATTTTCTTTTAGTTCAATTTTTTGCTAAATCTTTCAAATTTACCTTTAAATTCATCAAAAAAGGACCAAACTAAGACTTTTAGTCCACATTGTTTAAAGTTGCCGGAATAGCACATCTACAAACTGCTTCATCAATTCAAAAGAAGGCAAATTCATCAATTCAAAAGAAGGCAAATTTGTTTTAAATCTCCATTCCTTGAGAGTGTTTTTGGATGAAAAATACGCCGGTTTTTGCTAATTTAACTCAATTGTTACGCAAAGTGAACCATTGATTTTTTTCTAACTAGGCTTTTTTAAAATCAAATTGCTAGTATTCATAAAATTTGGCAAGATAAGGTTTTCCTAATGTACAAACGGCAATAGCAATGCTAGTTTTTGTGTAAACGCTGTTTTTCAAAAGCCCAAAAAATTCAGATTGTAACAGTTGATGTTTTTTAAAATATTTTACGATATTCGATTTTTTCAATGTTTTTCGATCATGTCTAAGTATTCCATGCCTTTGGTGTACGTGAACTGCAGAAAAGAAAAATTTAAACCCAAGCGTACTAATAAAGGTCCAATGGGAGTTTCCTGAGGAAACATATATTTTTTAAGTCAAAACCTTATGTTTGTTTTGCAGCTTTTTTCTCCTTTTTTGGTCAACTAGTGGTTTAGTTTCATCAAAAACAGGTCCCATTTTTTGATGAATTTACATGGATTAAACTTAAATAGTTGCAATTTAGAATTTAAAATTCATTGTTTAAAATTTTGCTTTCTGCTCTCATTTTTCAGAGGTATGAATGAACACTTATGAATGAACCTATTAATACTTTTAACTGACATATAAAGGTTTTCATAATTTGAATTTATTAGTTTTCATTCAGACAAAAACGTATTGTTTTTTAACTTTGACGCTTTTGATCATTTTTGTCTACTTGTTACTGAGTCTCATCAAAGACTCGTCCCATGTTTTTTACAGTGACGCACAAAATAATTTCCTTAGATTAGGTTTTATTTGACACCACTTTGACTTTGTGATGTCTTTGTGTTTCGGATATAAAAATTTTTATTTGCTATTTGGTTTTTTGTATGTCTTGTCCCTTAGTCTTAATGATTGCATGTCTCAATATCACAATAATGTGGCATTATTTACCTTTCAAAGTGATATGACTCGGAAGCAATTTTTTATTCACAGAGCATTTTTTAAATTAAATTTATCATATAATTATTACATTTATTAGTATGTGAGATTTTTTGAAAATTTTTCTCATTTGGAAGACAACTAAGCCAAAACTGCGGATAAGCGGGGTCTGAACATCATGTGCAAACGCACTTTACTGAGCCTCCTTGCTTTTAGAAAAGTAATCAGTTGCAGCCTACTTTCAAAATTGATTTTAACTTTAATCTAAAAAACTCTTTAGAAAAAGAAAGAAACAAATGTCGGACCATTTTGTAGTTTTTTAAATTTTATTCTAGCATATTTATTAACCGCCCAAGCCTAATAACTTTATCAAACTGTTTTTATTGCTATAAACAGCCTTTACTTTTAAAATTTTTATCCCGCCAGCAACTTGCTATTCAGTTCCTCGGAATTTTTTTCAAGAAACACTTGTAAGGTGATGAAATGCATGGTATTATGTTTTAAAAAAGTTCTTGCAAGTTCTTGCACTTTGACCGTTCAGCCTCTACCCGTGAACTTTCGTTTCTTAAAGTTGTCCATATAGAAAAAATTTTAAACACATTACTAGTTGTAGCAACGTTTAATAATCCCAATTTTTTTAGTACAAATTTGCAATAAAAATAGTTCCATTCTGTTTCTGAGAAACACTGAAAATTTTCTTAGATAAAGAAATATCTACTAATTTTCAAGCTTCTAGACGTACGACATAATCTGGATAATGACCTCATTGTCTTTACACTGAGCTATGAATGAGCACATAACTACTTAAATTTTCAATTGATATCTAAAGGTTTTCCTTATTTAAATTTATTAGTTTTCATTCAGACAAAAATGCATTTTTCTTAGCTTCGTCTCTTTTTGATTTTTTTGTATTTGTTACTCAGTCTCATCAAAGACTCGTCCCTTTGTTCTAGCGATGCACAAAAAAATTTGTTTTGTTAAGGGTTTTATTTTATGCCATTTTTATTTTGTGATGATTTAATTTTTGTCAAACAATAGACCTTGTATTTCGGAAAGTTTTTCTTGCAAACATGTGAAAGTTTTTCTTGCTATTTGGTTTTTTGGTTGTCTTGTCTTAACAGCTGCAAGTCTCATCAACCTACTAATGTAGCATTATTTGCCATCCCAAGTGTTATGAGTCTGAAGCCTTTTTTTTTCACAGACCGACTTTTTTAGATAATTTATCATATATTTATCATATTTATTAAAAAGTTAGATTTTTTGACAGTTTTTGTCATTTGGTAGACAACTCAGCCAAAATTGTGGATAAGCGGGATCGGAACAATATGTGGAAATGCACATTACCGCACATTACTTTATGCAAAGTTTGGACTTCTGTTTTTGTCTTTCTTTGCCTTTTTTTGTTTTACGTATTTTCTGACAATTTTGCAAAATTTATGTTAAGAATTGTAAAAAAAGCATTGCTGATTTTACCTCCAAATACAGTAGAGTACTGTTGAAATCTAGATCCAGTTTTTGGCTATAATTGTTGCTGTATTTTTTTTTAGAAAATTAGCCTTTTTCATCAAAAAAGGCAGGAAATGAGCATTTTACTCTCCTTCTTTCAAGTTTGCGGGTTTAAAACTGAGAGTCGCGTAACGTTGAGCGCAAAAAAAGCTATAAAGGGAAACAACTTTTATGCATGGCGCGCAAAAAATTGTGTACACGGATTGTATCTCAATTCAGCAGTTAAAATTTGGACACGCTGCGCAATGCCCTTCAATTTCGGCCGATTTTGCTAAAGTATCCGTTCTTTGTAACGTTTGTTTAATTTTTATTGTTAATGTTTGCAATTTCCCAATTTTACGCTATTTTCTGCCAATTATGTAAAAAACTGTGTTAAATTTTGATTGATTTTACCTCTAAAAACAGAAAAGTGTTGTCGATTTAGTTGATTTATCTTTCGGCTGATTTTTTTGCCAAATTTTTCAAAATTTATCTCTTTTGGACCAAAAAATTGGACCAAAAAAGCCTTCTAGTCCACTTGGTTTAAATTTGCCGGATTAGCAGACCTAAAAACTGCTTCATCAACTCCAAAGGAGGTGAATTTTATTTATTTATATTCCTTGAGAGTGTTATTGGGTGAAAATTACGCCGGCTTTTGCTTATTTAACAAAATTGTTATGCAAAATGAACCCTCTATTTCTGCTAAATATACTGTTTTAAAATTAAACTGCTCGTATCCATAACATTTGGCAGAATTATGGGTTCCTAATGGACGAATGGCAATAGCAAGTCTAATTTCGGTGTAATCGCTGTTTTTCAAAATCCTAGGAACAGGTGATGTTTTTTTAAATAGTTTAAAATATTCGATTCTTTCGATGCTTTTTGATCAATTTTAAATTTTTCTTTCTTTTTTGTGCTTGAATTGCAGAAAAAAAACAATTAAAACCCAATCGTACTAATGAGAGGTCCAATTGATTTCTCAAGGAGTCTCCTAGGGAAACATATCTATTTTTTAGACGAAATCTTAAGTTCATTTTGCGGCTTTTGCTCATTTTTTGGTCATCAAGTAGTTTAATTTCAACAAAAACAGGTCCCATTTTTTTTAAAGATTAAAATTTAATGATTTTTGCAGTGTTACATTTCGACTAATCTTTTTTTGCTTCGCTATTAAAATTTTTCACAATAAGTTTTTGATTTCTGGAGATTTTTCTGTACTTGAGGTTCTTTTCCTTGTCTTGTCGCTTTACTGACGGATCAGATATGACACTTTTGGCATTGAATAAGGTGCACAATTGATTGAATCAGTTTTTCATTGAATTTTTCATGGTTTTAACTGATTCAACGCCGCCTTCTAGCAGCTTTTAGTAGTATTCTTTTTTGTTTTGTCCTCAATATTGTTGTTTTTAAGATAGATTCCGTATAGTTGAGGGTCTAAGCAATTTCCTCCGGTCGGAAAAGGAACCTATTGACTGATTTAAGTTGATAGCTAAAGTTTTTCATGGCGTTGATATCAAATAAGTTTTTATACACGCATTTTTTGCTGTACTTTTTTGTCTACTTGCTTCTAATGTGGTTTTTGCAAAAAAATTAATTTTTGGTTTTTGTCTATTTATCGTTTTTTTTGGTAGACATTTGACATTTTCTGAATAATTTTAGATCGCAATGCTTATTGAGAAGTAAGACAACCTATTCAATTAACTGTTTGCAAAAAAAAAAACAAATTAAATTTTTAATGCTTGTTTCTTGCTCTCATTTTTCAGAAGTATGAATGGATACATACCTATTAACACTTATACCTAATTTATTAACACAATTTATATCTGATGGTTTTCATAATTTGAAATTATTAGTTTACATTCAGAAAAAACGAATTTTGTTTAACTTTGCCACTTTTGATCATTTTTGTCTACATGTTACTGAGTTTTATCAAGGACTCCTCCCATGTTTGTTTCTAGTGACGCTCTAAATAATTTGTTTAATTTATTTTGTTTGTAGAAAAATAATCTGTTGCGATAGATCTTCTATTTTGTTCATCTCAGTTTACAGGGTTCGCAGCATAATTTCAACATTGATTTTAACCTTAATCTAAACAACTCTTTAGAAAAAGAAAGAAACAAACGTCGGACTATTTTGTATGTTTTTAAATTGTTTTCTAGTACATTTATTAACTGCCTGAGCTTAAGAAATTTGTCAAATTGTTTTTTATTGCCATAGACATCTTTTACTTTTGAGATTGTTACCCCGCCAGCAACCTGCTATTCAGATCTTCGGAAATTTTTTGAAGAAATACTTGTAAGGTGATACAATGAACGGTATTATGTTTTGAGAAAAAAACTCTCGCTAGTTCTTGCAATTTGACCGTTCAGGCTCTACCCGTGAACAAAGGATGAAAACTTTCAAACAAATCTCACATACTGATAATTATAATAAATATATAATAATTAATCTAAGAAAAGTTTGGTCTATGAAAAAAAGCTTCGACTCATGTCACTTGGAAAGCCAAAAAAAGCTACATTAGTGAGTTGATGGATGGGACTTGCAATCATTAAGACTACGCGACAAGAGAAACAAAACGCAAATAGCAAGAAAAGACATTTGCATGCAAAATACAATGTCTATTTATTTGAAAAAAATACATCAAAAAGTCAAAATGTCATCAAATAAAACCTAAACTAAACAAATTATTCTGTGCGTCACTAGAAAAAACGCCGGAGGAGTCCTTGATGAGTCTGAGTAACAAGTACAAAAAAGTGATCGAAAAGCGGCAGAGCTAAAAGATGCATTTTTGTCTGCATCAAAAGTAATAATTTTAAATTATGGAAACCATTAGATATCAATTGAAAATTTAAATGGTTATGTGTTCTTTCATAGCTCAGTGCAAAGATAATGAGACCTGTGATTATCCAGAATATGTCTAAAACATCTACAAGAATAAAAATTAGGAGATACTTCTTTATCTATTTGTTTAAAAAAATTTCCATTGTTTCTGAGAAACAGAATTGAACTATTTTGATTGCAATTTGGAAT